>NW_024404896.1:0-13033 GCF_905171775.1 Rana temporaria
TTGAAAAAGGATTTTTTTTTTTTTTTTGCTGAAATTACTGTTTACAGGGTATAGAGACATAATAGTTAACTGATTCATTTTAAAAATGATTAAAAATAAATAAAAATCAATCATATAATGTGCCTGCAGTTTCTAGTTTCGTTTTTTTTTTTTGCATGTTGTTTTCTGCTTCTGTGATGTACAGAGCCAATACAGGGCAGTGATGGTTTGGAAAACGTAACTGATTGGTGCTGTGGGGGTTTAGACACACAGTAATCACACCTCCTTGATTAGTGACCACAGAGAGAAAGCTCCCAGTACTGTGGTCATCAGGAAACAGACAACCAGGAAGTGTGGAGATCAGAGAAGAATTACAGCAACTTGAGAGCAAAAACAAACAATGAGGGCATGAAAACAGCACCGCATTAAGGTAAAGGAAGCTATTAAGATAAAAAAAAAAAATTCCTTTACAAACCCTTTAACAAGGTTGGCTCCCCTGCGCGAGAGCACGTAATATAACGGTGGCTCTCGCGCAGGCTAAGCATAATATGGTATGGGATACTTGCTGTTCTTCCACTCTTACTGCAACCAATGCTTGAGAATATCGCTAAGGGTATTAAGTAACAGTTATCTATAATTCTGTGATTCTATGTTATTAAACATATGTATCGGAATTGGGTTGAAGGGGAATGCTGCATAATCATAATTAGGAAAAACCTTTGTGCACTGTAAATGTACCTATGCTGTACCTGTTCTCTATGCTCATGTTGAGGGCTTTGATCAATGTTAACGTTATATACCCTTTTCAATAAAAAGAGTTAAAAAAAATAAAAAGGGGGAAGAAAGACTATGTTGTCTACTCCAAAAACTCCTACTGCAGGTAGTTTAGCGGAGAATAGGCTGTTTGTACAAGCCAGCCTTGTATAGTTGCTGTATTATGGGTGAGAAGGCAACAGGATAAGATAAAATCAAGGTCTTATAGCACAGCTATAGCAGCTGTATATTCCATTGAACGCAGTCACAGATGTGCCATCACTTTTGTGGACTTTCCAGCAATTAAAGAAAGTGGATTGAAGTGCAGTTCTTTCCATGATAAACTGCCTTAGCGGCGTCTTTGAAGTTTATTGACACAAATGTCACAATCAAATAGGTGCCCTGTTCAAAAAGTCATAAGACGCATAGAATCCACTTTCCTCTGTACGTACTGCTATCCACTATGACAATTGCCAAAGCAGTGTATCCTTGTAATTTGAAGCCTGTTGTACAAAATGTAGCATTCAAGTAATTTAGCAGAAAAAAAAACAGCAGATTCTCAACTATCAAATTCGCTTATAGCTATGTATTCTATTCAAGGCCCTGTTCATTCACACCTATATACGTGTGCCTGTGTTTAGGTGTGGCATGTTTAGGGTTGCCTATTCATTTCAAACAGCTGCCATATGAGTGACAATCGCACACTATAAATGCGAGCACCATGTTTTTTGTTTACCATGCATTTTGGCATGGATTTTCTCATGCACTTTAGCAGTGTGTTGGGGTGCCAATAAAAAGAAAATCAAGCCCAATTGTAAGCCTAAAAAAACATATTATGCTTACCTGCTGTGCAATGCACAGAACAGCCCTGATCCTACTCTTCTCAAATACCCTGAAAGTACTCCTGACCCCTCCTCTTTTTGGTGCGTTTCCAAAGGAAGCAGGCACACCTGTGAGCTCAATCCGGAGCTGCACTGCTTGCATCCACTGACAGACAGTGTGGCTCAGCACTGCTCCCTAATTACAGGATTTGATTGACAGAAGCAGGAGCCAATGGCTCCCTCCCGCTGTTGCCTCTCTGTCCTTTGAGAAGGAATAGAGCCGCTGCTCTCGGGCACAGCGCTGGATCGGAATCAGGCTTAGATGAGTATAAGGAGGCACTGGAAAAGGTGGGGGAGATGCACATAATGCTTTTAGGATTCAAGAAAAAATAAAATAAAATAAAAACCTTCTACCTTTACCACCACTTTAAAAACCAATGTGTGCCTGCAAAAAAAGGTGTACATTTTTGTGCGCCACAGAAATGCTCATGATTTTGCTTGTGTTACTGTCCGTGTGAATGGAGCCTTAAATCGCAGCGTCTTGCAAATAAAAGTGCTATTGAACCCATTAACTACAGCACACTCGTGCCTTGTTTGTTACTAGATACTATGTACTTCATAAAAATCACAGTCTCTAATGGCAAGCTTGTAAATCGATCATACGGAGTGATCCGATTCAGAACTGCAAATTCACAGCCATCTGTCATCCAACGGTTGTAAATTGAAGACAGACTATAATTAGCACTAGGGATACTCCTCAAACCATGCTAGCAAGTGCCAACAATGACAAAGTCCTGATCTGCTAGGCTGTTAGTAAAATTTCCATCAAGACAGATTTTTACAGCTTACCACCTTCCCAAGAATCTGTATCCATAAGCACACTGCATATACAAGCAAACATGTCCACAGTCCTGTGCATCTCGTCTCAGCATCATAATTTCATTACAATGGTCCTGTATGAGGTCGGAAACAATGTGGAAGGTGCTACCACCGACAAGTTTGGCGCGGACTTCATCAGTATGGCCTTATTCAAGTCCAGCCATTTCAAAGGGAATTTTTCTAGGGCAGTGGTCTCCAAACTGCCGCCTGAGACAATATGCAGCCCTTTTCACCCTCTGGTTCACCTTTATCCGGCCCTTGGACTACCTTCCCTCCCACGGACACCCATTGTTGTTGGGCATAATTCCTGCTATGGACATCAAACAGTGGGGCACTATTTTTCCCATTGACACCAACAATGGGGCACTATTCCTCTCACTGACCCCAACCATGAGGAACTATCCCCCCACTGATACCAATGATGGGGCACTATTTCTGCTACTAACACCAATGATGGGGCACTATTCCTCGCATTGGCAGCACTGATGGGACAATATTTCTCTTGCTGACACTGATGATTGAGCACTATACCTCCCACTGATATTAATGATGGGGCACTATTATTTACACTGATACCAAAGATGCATTGTTTACTTCCACTGACCCAGGACAATTCCTATTGCCAATGGCCACAGTCCGGCGCTCCTAAAGTCTGAAGAACAGTAAACTGGCCTTTGTTTAGAAAGATTGAAGACCCCTGTTCTAGGGTAATCCCTGTCCACTTTAAGCTGATTGCATACACAAGCCCACACAAGTACATCTCAACTGATAGTCACATCAGCTGTTAGTGGTGGTTTCACCGATTGGCTGGGTTCTCTCCTCGCATGGCTCCGATTTAGGCATTTGTCTTTCAGATACTTCCTTATCACTAGATTTGTTAGTGATTCCTAGCCACCCTTCAATTGGAGTGCCTTTTAACACTCCAGCAATTTAAAAAATGTGTGTCCATCAATATGGACCTGCCATAAAATCTTTTTCTTGGAGTCTATTGAGGGACACAGGTTCCACCCCACTGTGTTTTTTTATTAATTTTTTTACTTGGTCCTTGTACTGCTGGGTCACAAAAATAAAAAAAAATGTATGCTGAGTAAAGGAGGGGGTATACTGGATTCAACTACAGTAAAACCTTGGTTTGAGAGCGTTTTGCAAGACAAGCAAAACATTTTAATACATTTTGACTTGCTATACAAGTGATATACAAGTAGCGTCGTGTCACAACTTGTCAACACCACCTTGACCAAAAGTTATTAAAATGTATGTTACCTCAAAACATTTTGTCACATACACGTGTACTATGCCATTTTGTTTAAGCTAAATCTAGCCTGTCTCTGTTTAGAACTTCTCAATTCATCCAATTTACCTGATGATCATTCCAGTTTCCCTTTTTCATTCCATCAACCACCCAAGAATTAAAAAAGGACCTCTTTGGATATACAGCATGGTATGCCTTTAGCTCCCATAGTCAAAGCAGCTGCCATGCCCCCTGGCCCTGCTGTTTTGATTGACAGTGCAAAACAGTTAGACCCATTTCACACTAGGGCGCTTTTCAGACCTTTTTTGCGCCAAAAATAGCGCCTGAAAAGCACATCTCACCCTAGTGTGAAAGCCTGAGTGCTTTCACACTCGGGCGGTGCAGCATCCTTTGAGTGAATTTATTTGTTCAAATAATATATGTCACCAGCAACACTTAATCCTAGTATACGTGGGCCAAATGTCGTACAGCATCAGTCAGTTCAATAGAAACCGTCCAACAATTGATAGGGCATGACCGAAAAAGGTCGGACGCTCACTAAAAATCGCTGACCGTAGTGTGTTCTGGCGAAGGGGGGGGGGGGGGGGGGATTCACAAATATATAAATTATATATATATTTTGAACCTACCAAAGCTACATCTGCAGTCTGCTCACTGTACTAGGAATCATCAGCACACTAATGTAGTCTGTTTTCCACTTGTGACTAGTCCATGGTGATGCTTAGAGATGAAACATATTGTCTTATATAAGTTGTATCGGTTAATCTACAGTATTATCTCCTCTACAGCCATTAAAAGTACAAAATTCATAAAGCTTGCTTGAGCATTCAGAAAAAAGGACGGAAAGCTGAAGTTACACTCTGCAAAGCTCAGTAAAGAGAATTCCGAGAGCTGATTGGAGGGAAGAGACACCCCCCTTCACACAGCACACAGGAACAGAGCTGAGGCTAACAATCAGCTGGATCTCCCCCATCACCTTTTTTTCTCGTGGCTTCAGGAAAACTTGTCAGAAGTGACTCATGCTACTCAATAGCAGAGGAACAAAGAAGCAGAGAGAAACATCACACTCAGGGCTCTTAATTAAGACAAGTACGCACCATAGAGGGATATGCCTTGTTCATATTTCACATCTTTTTTCAGGGTACCAATTAAATAAGAAAGTCATCTGCCTATAAATAGCATCAAAAGGGGATTCTACAAATGTGTATGTACATAATCATGTCAGAAGTGTTGCTGCAGTAAGACTATATAGTGGGACAATAGCCAAAAGATGTACACAGGTGGGGAATGCTTCATCCCATCACTGTCCATTTAAACTGTGACATTTACCTATAAATTAGATGTGAAAAGTTCTGCCTGGATACAGGCATAACTAAATTTCACTATAAGCACAATACATAATTGCATGTTATAAGCCAACATTTGGGTAACTAACAGCAGACTTTTAAAAATAAGACAAACGGAACTGACCTTGCTCTTTTTCCTCTTACAGTTTCGAGCTTCTTCAGCAGCTTGGCCTGCAGCCTCATTGAGGTACTTATTGCCCACTTTGCTTTCAAACCATTTTAAGTCAACAAAGACTTCATTGAAGTGCTCTCGGTCAAACTGCATACATAAAAAAAAAAAAAAAAAAAACACACGATAAGCAAAATGTGGTAGGTTGCAAAAAAAGAACAGCTTAACCACTTAAGCCCCGGACCAATATGCAGCCTAAAGACCCAAGGGGTTTTTACAGTTCGGGACTGCGTCGCTTTAACAGACAATTGCGCGGTCGTGCGACGTGGCTCCCAAACAAAATTGGCGTCCTTTTTTCCCCACAAATAGAGATTTCTTTTGGTGGTATTTGATCACATCTGCGGTTTTTAGTTTTTGCGCTATAAACAAAAATAGAGCGACAATTTGAAAAAAAAGCAATATTTTTTACTTTTTGCTGTAATAAATATCCCCCAAAAACATATATAAAAACATTTTTTTTCCTCAGTTTAGGCCGATACGTATTCTTCTACCTATTTTTAGTAAAAAAAATCGCAATAAGCGTTTATCGATTGGTTTGCGCAAAATTTATAGTGTTTACAAAATAGGGGATAGTTTTTATTGCATTTTTATTTTTTTTTTTTTTTTTTTACTACTAATGGCGGCGATCAGCAATTTTTTTCGTGACTGCGACATTATGGCGGACACTTCGGACAATTTTGACACATTTTTGGGACCATTGTCATTTTCACAGCAAAAAATGCATTTAAATTGCATTCTTTATTGTGAAAATGACAGTTGCAGTTTGGGAGTTAACCACAGGGGGCGCTGTAGGAGTTAGGGTGCACCTAGTATGTGTTTACAACTGTTTGGGGGTGTGGCTGTAGGAATGACGTCATCGATCGTGTCTTCCCTATAAAAGGGAATGACGCGATCGATGCGCCGCCATAGTGAAGGACGGGGAAGCCGTGTTTACACACGGCTCTCCTCGTTCTTCAGCTCCGGGGAGCGATCGCGACGGAGCGGCTATAAACAAATAGCCGCGCCGTGGTCCCGGATCGCTCCCCGAGCGGACCCGACCTCCGCATGTAGCGGGGGGGGTCCCGATCGGACCCCCCACCCGCTAATAGGCGAGGACGTACCCATACGCCCATGTGCCTGTACGTGCCATATTGTGGACGTATATGTACATGGGCTGGTCCTTAAGTGGTTAAAGCGGGGGTTCACCCAAAAAAAAAAAAAATAATTAATATTACATCTAGCAGTGCCAGCATACTAAGGACATTTACTTTCGGCAGGTTTTTTTTTTTTTTCTCCGTACATACCTTTATATTCTGTTTTTGTCCAGGGCTTTCAGGTTCCGATGACTACGGGACTGGGCGTTCCTATCCTTCGGTTCGATGATTGACGGCTTGTGAAACAGGTGACCTGTCGCACAACGCGCGTCACCAGATGTCGGTGAAATAGCCAAGCTTCGAGTCGGCACTATACGGTGCCTGCGCAGTCAGCTCTACGCGGCGATATAGTGCCGACTAGCAGCTCGGCCATTTCCGGAAATCTGGTGACGCGCGTTGTGCGACAGGTCACCTGTTTCACAAGCCGTCAATCATCGAACCGAAGGATAGGAACGCCCAGTCCCGCAGTCATCGGAACCCTGAGGCAGGGATAGGAACGCCCAGTCCCGGAGTCATCAGAACACGGAAGCCCTGGACCAAATCAGAATATAAAGGTATGTACGGAGAAAAAAATAAAACCTGCAGAAAGTAAATGCCCTTACTATGCTGGCTCTAATGTTAAAAATTCATTTTTAGGGTGAACCTCCACTTTAACAAAAAAAAATAAAAAAAAAAATAAAGAATTACATTAAAACATTGTCTTGTGTTTCTTATGTTAAAATTGAAGCTTTTGCAGCAAAGATGCACAGTTGAGCTTCCATTTTAGTACCCCTCAATCTCCCCTCCTACAAGCTGCAAAGTGGACAGGGGTGTTTGCAGATGGATGCTGCAGTCATGATGCTTTGCTTTGTGCACGTGCTGAAATCGCTTCTGTAATGTTTAGCAGGTAGTAAGCCCGGTAAACGCAACTTATTAAAGTGAATGGGGAGGTACTGCAAACATCCCACAAATTAATGCGATGCATTGGTGTCGAAATTATGGGGTTAAAACAGACAGCGAGGAGGCATCACATCACCACCTCACTGCCTGTTAAAGGGCTCTGAAAAGTGATCCAAACATGGATCTCTTTTTAGAGACGTGGTGGTTTAGATGCAACTATAAACTTGTTCTTCAGTTCTGCATTGGTAAACGTTACAGGGTGAAAACAGAACAAGTAAAATTGAAATGATTCACGTTACTGCTCTCCACTGATGGCTGCAGTTTATTACAAAGCTGATCTAATTCACCTGCTGCCTCACTGTTTACTGTAAAATCAGCAATATATATATACTGTATATCTTACTGTACATGGACAGTTACAGGTGAAAGGGAGCTCCAGCATAACACTGCAGTGGTTTTCTGCCTCCAGGGAGCTGCAGGTACAGCCAGTGGGAAATATGCGATATGTGAATGCAGTGTGGGAAAATGTTGGGCGTTTTATAGTAGAGCTCCATTACATTTGCAAACATCCATGTCCATGTACCCTTAATCAAACCCTACACGACCCGATTTAAAATGTTATTATCTAGATACACTTACGGCAGAAAGTTTTTTGAGATATTTCTCAAAGTGGACTAGGTTCAAATACCCATTCTCATTAATGTAACCTGGAGAAAGAAATAGAATTCAAGTTAGAATGTTAAAATATCATTTTATATCATTTATTTACAGATCCCTCATGACTTTATCTCACATTACACAATTACAGGAGAGCAGTGTCATTTACACTTAAAAAACAAACAAACATACGTAAACCAGTTCTATTCTTTTCTTTTCCAAGCTTATATTTGGAACTGGTCAAATAAGGCTCTTTGGTCACCACAGTAAACGCACACTATATAATATACATCTCCCAAACATCTCAGTTACAAATTCAAAAAGTACAGCAATATCCATCGTTTTAAAAATTCAAACCCCCGATTTAAACCTTTAAAAAAAAAAAGAAAAAAAAAAAGAAAAAAAAAAAAAAAAAAGAAAATCGGGGTACACACTAGAAGTTTTTCTTCCGTTCAACCCAGTGGGCTGGGCCACGATGCCCAATTGATCGTAAAACCAGCTTCTGTAGAACAGACAGCTATACACATGTGCCAAAAGTTGGGTGATTCCGAACCCAACTGTTTTCAGCCGATGTGCATCAAGCCTTAGTGCCAGTTCACACCACAAAAATGCAGCTTGGATGCATTCTAGACGAGTTTCTACATGCATGTTTTTGATGCATTCTTCATGTGTTGTGGTGCGTTTTAGATGCGTTCCAGTGTTTTAAAAAGTGCAATCAGCGCAAAAATATAAATAGACAACCCCCCCCCCCCCCCCCCTATGCAAGCTGAACACTATTAGAATAACACAAAATTCTAGTGACAAATATTATACAAGAAAAAAGTGCAGCGCAAAATTAAACCATAAATAAATAAGATTAATGTGCAGAGTCGATATTCAAAATGGAAATTTCAATAATGATAATATGTAAATTAAGCATGTAGCAAGTGAAAAAAGTCCATAAAGATGATCCACCAGTGCTGAATAATTCACAAAAGGTGACAATCCCTCCACCGTTCTAGTGTTTTCCCCTTGTTTTTTTCCAAAGTTAACAGTATTGTTTCTGCTTGTAAGGCGTTCTTGTGTCCTTGATGCATTCTGGTGAGTTTTGCCACGCTCCGGTGCAGTTCCTTGCATAATGTTCAATTTTTTTGGACTGTACTGGAAAGCACTGCACTGGTGTGAACTTTGCCATAGAAATCCATATGCCATTGAAAACCTATTGTGCATGCATTTTTGATGCAGAAAAATAAAAACACGCTGGACTGCATGCTATACACATTGCAAATTGCAGCAGGTTCCATTTGCACTGGGTGGATAATTACATCTTCCTGTGTGCAATAAAACAAGCAGCGTCAGACTGCAATACCTGCTTTTATCACTGTGGGGAAAAACAATCAAATGTTTTCTTTGTCTGTTTCTGAATTGGAGGGAGTGGGGAGGACAGAGCATCTGTATAGTTTTGATGTAGCCAGCATCTCTATTGGGGAGGCTTCTTTCACTTCCCACCAAGACAGAAAGTGATTAGAAATCTCTCCACTGGGAACACTGACTACAAAGAATCTCTATCTGGTTATCATCACTATATGCAACTTTCTGCTCTGGACATGGCTGATCCCCTCATTTCTGGTCCTACTGTCAGGACAGGAAGTAAAATCTCCTAAACAGGGTTATGAACACCAAATACATTTTGACAAAAGTATTATACTGTCCAAGTCATTCCTCAACTGGAAAAAATAAACATTTTGTCTGGAATTGCAGGTACACATGTTATTGCATAATTACATTGGTTCAGCTTGGACCAATGTAAGTATGCAAACGCCATGCCTGTAAGAATGCCGAGGATGTAGGAAATGATTTCAATAGTTGATACTACTATCAGTGATCGTTGCGGTCCTCCAGGTCCTGTCCCAAGCAGTTTCCCTGCTGCACAGTAACCACAGGAGGTCACTCACTCAGCTAAGGCACCATTCATAGAGCACTTTGTCTTTTTCTTAATACAAGGTGTTCTCTGATTAGGAAAAGTAAAGAGGTGGGGCAGTGATGTCACAATCCCCACCTTGACCAATCATAGAGTTCCTTGTATTCATTGAGAAAAATGCAAGTGGATTTATAAATGGTGCCAATGGGGCGCGAGAAAGGTTACAATACAGCAGGGCAAACACTCAGCACGGGTCCCAGAAGACAGAGGCAATCACTGGTAGTAGCGACAACTACTATTATGATTCTCCATTTCCACAGGTATGGCATAGGCATATTTGCATTTGTCTAAGCTGGACCTACCTATGTAACCATGCAATAAAATCGGTACAGAAATATGTAGCTTTCATTACTAGTTTTATTTTTAAAGCTGAAAGGAATCCATCCCAGACCAATTGGGTCTGAAGATCAATTACCAATCATCTGAGGTATTATTAGGCCTTTTGCATCCATCTATTTACAGAGTACTTAAAGAGGAGCTCCCCCCCAAAAAAAAAAAAAAAAATTAAGTTATAAGCTACAAATACTGTAGCTGCTGACTTTTAATAAGGACACTTGCCCCTGGATCCAGCTATGTCCTCACCCAAGCCGGTTCTTTAAATCGGCTTCAAGTGCAGGCGCCAGCACAGTGGCGGAATTTTCATGGTCGCAACAGTGGGCCCTGTAGTTCCGCCAAGTCTGGGGGGCCCGCCACCCGCCCGCATGAGGGACACAGTCAGCGGGCATCTCCGCTGTTTGTCTCTGAACTCAGTGTGTGAAAAGCTTGGCCAGCGTGTGAGAAAGGTCCCGCCCTCCTCCTAGATCAGCTTGTGTGATAGACGCACATGAGCTGATCTAGGAGGTGGGCGGGACCTTTCTCACACGCTGGCCAAGCTTTTCACACTGAGCTCCAAGATGCCCGCTGACTGTGTAATATCCAGCGAAGGTGCAGGGAATGGGGGGGGGTAACACCCGCCAGGGAGTGACACCGCTGCCCTGTGTGCCTCACGGCTCGTGCCGCGGCTGTGTCCCTCAGCGGAGCGGGAAGGAACCCGCCGCCCCCTCCTCTGTTTACATCCACAGAGGAGGAGGAGCCCGCGCTTGAGGGACACACCGCTGTGTGTATCAATCAACTGCTATGTTCGGAGGTCTGTGAGTTAAGGGGGAAGCGTCTGTACTACTGGGGTCTGCACTAGGAGAGGTTTGCACCAAGGGGGTGTCTGTTACTGAGGGGGGTGTCTGTATTGTAATGAGGGGGTGTCTGTAACTGAGGGGGGGTGTCTAACTGAGGGGGGGGTGTCTGTAACTGAGGGGGGGGTGTCTGTAACTGAGGGGGGGGTGTCTGTAACTGAGGGGGGGGTGTCTGTAACTGAGGGGGGGGTGTCTGTAACTGATGGGGGGGTGTCTGTAACTGATGGGGGGGTGTCTGTAACTGATGGGGGGGTGTCTGTAACTGATGGGGGGGTGTCTGTCTAACTGATGGGGGGGTGTCTGTCTAACTGATGGGGGGGTGTCTGTCTAACTGATGGGGGGGTGTCTGTCTAACTGATGGGGGGGTGTCTGTCTAACTGATGGGGGGGGTGTCTGTCTAACTGATGGGGGGGTGTCTGTCTAACTGAGGGGGGGGTGTCTGTCTAACTGAGGGGGGGGGTGTCTGTCTAACTGAGGGGGGGGTGTCTGTCTAACTGAGGGGGGGGTGTCTGTCTAACTGATGGGGGGGTGTCTGTCTAACTGATGGGGGGGGTGTCTGTCTAACTGATGGGGGGGTGTCTGTCTAACTGATGGGGGGGTGTCTGTCTAACTGAGGGGGGGGTGTCTGTCTAACTGAGGGGGGGGTGTCTGTCTAACTGAGGGGGGGGTGTCTGTCTAACTGAGGGGGGGGGTGTCTGTAACTGAGGGGGGGGGTGTCTGTAACTGAGGGGGGGGTGTCTGTAACTGAGGGGGGGTGTCTGTAACTGAGGGGGGGTGTCTGTAACTGAGGGGGGGTGTCTGTAACTGAGGGGGGGTGTCTGTAACTGAGGGGGGGTGTCTAACTGATGGGGGGGTGTCTAACTGATGGGGGGGGTGTCTAACTGATGGGGGGGTGTCTAACTGATGGGGGGGTGTCTGTAACTGATGGGGGGGGTGTCTGTAACTGATGGGGGGTGTCTGTAACTGATGGGGGGGTGTCTGTAACTGATGGGGGGGTGTCTGTATTGAGGGGGTCTGTACTGCTGCGGTGTCTGTAACTGAGGGGGTGTCTGTAACTGAGGGGGAGGGGGTCTGTACTGCTGGGGGGTCTGTAACTGAGGGGATGTCTGTAACTGAGGGGGTCTGTACTGCTGGGGGGGTCTGTAACTGAGGGGGAGGGGGTCTGTACTGCTGGGGGGTCTGTAACTGAGGGGGGTATGTACTGCTGGGGGGTCTGTAACTGAGGGGGTGTCTGTAACTGAGGGGGGTATGTACTGCTGGGGGGTCTGTAACTGAGGGGGGTATGTACTGCTGGGGGGTCTGTAACTGTAATTTGACGGTAAGTCAATCAAGTGACAGAGCTGAGCAATCAATGACAACCTTCACCACTGTGCCTCTTACTGATCCCATCCCCCCACCACTGATCTCATCCCTATTCCCCCCCCCCCTATTACTTCTACAACAGAGGGGATAGGGATGAGATCAGTGGTGGGGGGATGGGATCAGTAAGAGGCACAGGTGGTGGTGGTAGAGGATGGCACCACCGCTGCCACCTCCCTCAAGTACCACTGCTGGTACTTGAGGGGGGTGGTAGTGGTGATACTTGAGGGGTGGTGGCAGAAGTGGTACTTAAAGGGGGGGGTGGCTGTGGTGGTACTTGAGGGTGGTGGTGCCATCCTCTCACCACCACCTGTGCCTCCTTACTGATCCCATCCCCTCCCACCACCACTAATCTTATCCCTACCCCCCATCCCCCACCACCACCACCACTGATCTCATCCCTATCCCCCCCCCCCCCCCCCCCATTACTTCTACAACAGAGGTGATGGGGGGTAGGGATGAGATCAGTAAGAGGCACAGGTGGCGAGGTGGTGGTGGGAGCGGATAGCACAACCACTGCCATCGCAGCCACCCCCCCTCAAGTACCATTGCTGCCACCCCTCCTCTACACTAGCACTTCCACTGGTCCCATTCCTCCTCCCTACTAGCACTGTTACTGATCCCATTCCCCAGGTCAGATTTAATTGATCCTATGATTGCTTCATAGGATCAGCAAC
>NW_024404897.1:0-12924 GCF_905171775.1 Rana temporaria
TGTAGCAGTAAGATCGGCATCCCAAGAAAATTGGCATCCCTTGTAGCAACTGAGCATGTGCCGATTTCAGTCCATTGAATCGAGCGCAGAGCTTGCTGCACTACAACACAGCTGAGTCAGATTAACTCTGCACGCGCCGAGAGCTATTGCCGAGGAACACTGCATCAGGATGACCACGGGGGACACAGACTTGTATAGGCTACCTGCTACCTACGGGGGGGGGGGGGGGCAGTCTGTATTTCACAAGGGGGGGGTCAGTCTGTCGCAAGGGGGATCAGTCTGTATGTCACGGAGGGGGGGTCAGTCTGTATGTCACAAGGGGGGGGTCAGTCTGTCGCAAGGGGGATCAGTCTGTATGTCACGGAGGGGGGGGGTCAGTCTGTCTGTCACGGGGGTCAGTTTGTATTTCACAGGGGGGGCCACAGTCAGCATGTCACGACCAGACCACATGTCCCGGGGGGGGGCAGACTGCATGTCACGGGGTGGTGGCTGGAGCCGATCAGTCTGTATGTCACGGAGGGGGGGGGGTCAGTCTGTATGTCATGGGGGGGCAGTCTGTATGTCACGAGGGGGGGGGGTCAGTCTGTATGTCACGAGGGGAGGGGGTCAGTCTGTATGTCATGGGGGGGCAGTCTGTATGTCACGGAGGGGGGGGGTCAGTCTGTATGTCACGGAGGGGGGGGGTCAGTCTGTATGTCATGGGGGGGGCAGTCTGTATGTCACGGAGGGGGGGGGGGCAGTCTGTCTGTCACGGGGGGGGCAGTCTGTATGTCACGGAGGGGGGGGGTCAGTCTGTCTGACACGGGGGGTCAGTTTGTAATTTCACAGGGGGGGCACAGTCAGCATGTCACGACCAGACTGCATGTCTCGGGGTGGTGGCTGGAGCCCAGGGGTCATAAGTTGAGAGGTGACAATCTATCAGAGGTGTCGCTCTCTTGTTGGGGAATGGGGGTATTTCAGTATTTTAAAGAGGAGATGCAGATTTTCATGGCCTGTAATATTATAAGAGGGGGATGCAGATTTTCATGGCCTGTAATATTATAAGAGGGGATGCAGATTTTCATGGCCTGTAATATTATAAGAGGGGGTGCAGATTTTCATGGCCTGTAATATTATAAGAGGGGGATGCAGATTTTCATGGCCTGTAATATTATAAGAGGAGATGCAGATTTTCATGGCCTGTAATGTTATAAGAGGGGATGCAGATTTTCATGGCCTGTAATATTATAAGAGGGAGATGCAGATTTTCATGGCCTGTAATATTATAAGAGGGGATGCAGATTTTCATGGCCTGTAATATTATAAGAGGGAGATGCAGATTTTCATGGCCTGTAATATTATAAGAGGAGATGCAGATTTTCATGGCCTGTAATATTATAAGAGGGGGATGCAGATTTTCAATGGCCTGTAATATTATAAGAGGGGGATGCAGATTTTCATGGCCTGTAATATTATAAGAGGAGATGCAGATTTTCATGGCCTGTAATATTATAAGAGGGAGATGCAGATTTTCATGGCCTGTATATTATAAGAGGGAGATGCAGATTTTCATGGCCTGTAATATTATAAGAGGAGATGCAGATTTTCATGGCCTGTAATATTATAAGAGGGGATGCAGATTTTCATGGCCTGTAATATTATAAGAGGAGATGCAGATTTTCATGGCCTGTAATATTATAAGAGGGAGATGCAGATTTTCATGGCCTGTAATATTATAAGAGGGAGATGCAGATTTTCATGGCCTGTAATATTATAAGAGGAGATGCAGATTTTCATGGCCTGTAATATATAAGAGGAGATGCAGATTTTCATGGGCCTGTAATATTATAAGAGGGAGATGCAGATTTTCATGGCCTGTAATATTATAAGAGGGAGATGCAGATTTTCATGGCCTGTAATATTATAAAGGAGATGCAGATTTTCATGGCCTGTAATATTATAAGAGGGGGATGCAGATTTTCATGGCCTGTAATATTATAAGAGGGAGATGCAGATTGTCATGGCCTGTAATATTATAAGAGGGGGATGCAGATTTTCATGGCTGTAATATTATAAGAGGGGGATGCAGATTTTCATGGCCTGTAATATTATAAGAGGGAGATGCAGATTTCATGGCCTGTAATATTATAAGAGGGGATGCAGATTTTCACGGCCTGTAATATTATAAGAGGGAGATGCAGATTTTCATGGCCTGTAATATTATAAGAGGGGGATGCAGATTTTCATGGCCTGTAATATTATAAGAGGGAGATGCAGATTTTCATGGCTGTAATATTATAAGAGGGGATGCAGATTTTACGGCTGTAATATTATAAGAGGGGGTACAGATTTTCATGCCCTGATATATTATAAGAGGCTGTAATATTAGGCTGTAATATTATGGAGGATACACATTTCACAGTCTGGATTATTAATGCGGAGCTCCACCTAAAGTGGAACTTACGCTGATTGGAACCCTCCCCCCTCCGGTGTCACACTGACACCTTTCAGGGGGGAGGGGGGGTGCAGATACCTGTCTAAAGACACCTCCCACCCCCAGTTGTGTTCTGGAACACTCAGCTCCCAGCACACAGCGGGAGCCAATCGACAGGTGCAGCGCGACTCGCGCATGCGCCGTAGGGCGTACCGGGCAGTGAAGCCGGAGTGCTTCACTTCCTGGTTCCCTCACCATGGTATGGCGGTGATCGCTCCTCCTCTGCTGAGGATGGCGCTGGACTCCAGGACAGGTAAGTGTGCTGATATTATAAGTCAGCAGCTGCAGTATTGTAGCTGCTGACTTTTATATATTTTTTTTCAGCGCTCATCCGCTTTAATATTGTGGGAGGACACCATTTTAACCCATCAAACGCCATAGAGGTGGAAAAGCAAGCCGCTAGAAAGCAATTATCATTGTCTTTATTTTGGGGGTGACATGTATTAGTGGCGGGGGGGTTCAGTCTGGTCTTTCAGTTGGGGGGGGGTCAATCTGAGGTGTCAGTATTTTGTTTTCTGGGTTTTCAGTCATGGGGGGGTCTATCCGTCTGTGTAGCCAGCGGTGGGGGTTCCTAATTATTTTTTGGTTTGGAGTAAGTAGGCTTCCTCATTCCTTAGAGTGCTTATAATATGTAAATACATTTTTTTTTTTAAACTCTGTGTGTACCTTTCTTAAAGATGTAGGGATACCCCTCATTTACCAAGTTACTGTTTCCCCCCCAGGCTTCCCCCCCCCCCCAATTTCCCCCCTCTCCAACCCTTTCTGCCTTTATCTTTCTTCCCCCTTTTTCTTTACCTTCTGATCCAAGCCTATTCATTAAACCTTTGGGTGCAAGTGCCGCTGTAGGCGATGGCTATTTGGCGCGCTCATTACCGCTTTCTTATAAGTGATATGTCAAATGTATTTCTGATGTACTGTTTATTCTGCCAATAAAAACATTTTCACCTCTAAAAACTCTGTGTGTTATTTGTTTATCTGTGTGTTAGTGATCATGTAATTTTCATTGTTGTGTACAGTAAGTACTACATGGACCTTATTCAGCGTACAATATAGAATATTGCCTCAATTAGTTACGTCTAGGGATAGAGGTGGCTACCATCATCCTTTGTATTAGGATATTGGAAAGGGGGTGTGCCAGGGGCTGCTTCAAATTTGCCCCGCGGTACTGTGAAAGTTGAGGACGATCTCGGTACCCAAGGATTAGGCCAAAGTAAGTATAAAATTTAAATTTATTAAGAAGGTAAACATAATTAAAAACATTTTGTACAGCAGAACATAAACAGTTGTTGCAAAATTGATATAAATGGTTCACAAAGAACAGGTAAACCTCACAAGTATTGTGAGGAATGGAGATGTATGTCCTGACGTATTCCTCTGCATGTTTTGTGGCTTTGGCCGCTTCTTCAGGATAAATAATGTTAGAGATTTATATAGGCATGCATGGCTTACAAATGAAAGCCCAATGGAACATCAAAAAACACAAAAGAGAGGCACCCAATACAGGTAAATCCCCCCACAGCAGACACGGGAGGCACTTCATGGTGCAGTAAATAAAATTAAAAATGCAATTTTCTAGCAGTGGGTATAACTGGTGGTCTATGGACAAGAACATATGTCAATAAACAACAAAAGGAGGAAACGGGGCGGAAGGCAAAAAAGGAAAGGGGGGGGGGGAAGAGGGAGGGAGGGAAGGTAAAAAAGGGGGAAATAAATTAAGTAAAAGGGGGGGAAGGGGTGGACGGTGGGGAGGAAGGGAAGGAGAGAAGAGATGAACAAAAAAGGATAAGTGGGGATGAATAAAAGAGAAGAAAAAAAGAATCACTAGGTAAATATATAAATACACATATAGAAAAAAGACATACCGTATATACTTGAGTATAAGCGAGTTTTTCAGCACATTTTTTTATGCTGAAAATTCCCCCCTCGGCTTATACTCGAGTCTGTGTCCATCTTCAACTTTTGCCATAGGTCCCCTGGACACCAATCTTGGCACACATGTAGCCCCAAAGTTTGTTGTACGGAGGACCTACGGATGGGGAGCACCGATTTTTCAAACCCGGGCACCCCTTCCATAGACTCCCATGTTAAACGTCAGTCTAGTCACACATCGCCGGAGATCAGGTAGGGAGATTGGGCACAGTGAGGCATGCACATGGACACCCTAGGCTTATACTCGAGTCAATGCGTTTTCCCAGTTTTTTTTTTTTTTGTGGTAGAATCGGGTGCCTCGGCTTATACTCCAGTATATATGGTACATCTGTCCACTAATCAGATAACCAAACCCCCATAATTAATCACATACGTGGAACACCCGGGGGATCGAGTTAAAGAACCAGAAGCAATGGTGTCCAAGGACACTGGGTAAGCTTGATTGCATAGGGAGATTATGTTAAAGGGTCAGTCGCAACCAGTGACAGATCCCCTGCAACCAAAGCGGATGAAAGAGTTGTGCATTGAGAATATATACATTTATGGACCGAATTTATGGATACAATTCCTGTGTCCCACAATGGTCGGGCAAATTCTACCCCAATGCAGGTCCACCTGAAAATGAAGCATTGGACCCAAAATGTGTGTGTGGTACCAAGTTTGGTGCCCCTGGGCTACGTGGTTTGGCTACCAAGGGGGCCCTAAATTTAGGCTAGCTTGGCCCACTATGTTAATCTATCGCACACTATCAAGAACTTTGAGGGGCCACAGCTTGGGCCCCAAACATGTCCAGGGGCTTGAGCTGTGGACACAGGCATTGAGGAGAGTGAACTCTTCTTATGTTGTGATCATGCAATAAATTACCTATTTGCATGCTACTTTTTTGTCAATCCATGGTGTGCTGGCAAATATCAATTTTTTGACTTGAACCAATATCCAGCTGGTTGTTGCTGCAGAACCAAAACTTTGAGAGCTTATCCAGGAAAGTGTGCACTTGGAATATGAAGTTTTCCAGGCATTGAGGAGCCCCGCTCTGCAGGTACTGTTAAATAGTTAAGAGTCCAGAGATTCCTGGAGTACTCAGCACTCCCTGCGCCGTGATACTGCCCAAGGGCCACACACTCCCAAGTGGCCCATGAAAAAGTTGACCAGAACAATTCGGGCTAGGTCCTCCCCTAACGCTGTGCCAAATTTGGACCCCGGTACATGTTCAGGGCCAAAGCTGTGCCCACTCTAAGCTTCCCATACTACACCAAGCTGACCAAAAACCCAGAAGTGCTAGGTACAGGCAAACTTGGTACAGGGATACTAGTGGCCCCCAGAGGTAGACCTTTCCTATCTCTGCCAAATTTGGGACCCCAGACATTTGGGTAAAGTATTGCATGACCGAGTAATTTCCAATTAAGGCTGGGTTCACATTAGTGCGAATTGGATGAGGATTTCTCTGCATCCAATTCGCATGTCAGGAGATCGTGACCGGATCTCTATGTGCGTCTTTTGTCCTGTTTCAGCCCAAAATTCAGACCTGAAACGGTGAACAGGACTCACTGGACCCCCTGCTGTGAGCCGCTCCAGTGTGCAGTGTGAACCCAGCATTAGGCTGGGTTCACACTACTACACTACTTTCATCCTACTTTGCTTGCTCCATGGTCCTACATCCATCCTACTTTCATGAACAGGATACTACTTTGGTCCGACTTCAATGATATTCAATGGGTTGAAGTAGGATCAATGTAGGACCAAAAGTAGTACAGGGAGCATTTTCAAAGTCGGACCGACTTGTGTAGGACCAGTTAAGACGTCTCTCATAGGGAAACATTGATTTTCACACGTCATGCTACATGAGGCTCCCAATGTAGGACCGTTTGTAGGACAAGTGTGAACCCAGCCTAAGGCTACGTTTACACTGAGGAGCTTTGCAGGCGATATAGCGCTAAAAATAGCGCCTGCAATGCGCCTAGAAAGAGTGTCTTCTTCCTTTGGGCTTTCACACTGGAGTGGTGCGCTGGCAGGACAGAAAAAAAAGTCCTGCTAGCTGCATCTTTGAGGCACTGTAGGAGCGGTGAATACACCTCTCCTAAAGTGCTCCTGCCCATTGAAATCAATGGGCAGCCGCTGAAAAAGCACTTTTCGGCCGCTAGTGGCGGTTAAAAGCCACAAAAATTACGGTAAAGCGCTGCTATAAATATCGGCGCTTTACCGCCGACGCCCATAGCGCCCCAGTGTAAAAGTAGCACAGTGCTGGATAGCAAACAATACTATGGTCATAAAGGGGGTAAAAGCTTCCGGAGGTCAAAAACAAACAACAAACTGAAAGACAAAAGTTAAGGAAAAAGGCAACAAGGCAAGCGTATGAGCAAAAATAGGCACCGACCATTTTATTGATGTTGAAACATATGATTTATAAACTTTTCAAAACAGGGAATTTTATTTAAAAAAAAAACAGGGCATGAAAAATAAAAGTAAATAAATAACCGACACCAAATCTCAGACAGCAAGACTCAACCTATACAACAATAGTCCATTTAAGCATTTAAAGTGGAGTTCAACCGAAAAATGGAACTTCCACTTTGAAGAAAGGTGACCCCCTGACCATGAAAATCTGCATCCCCCTCTTATAATATTACAGGCCATGAAAATCTGCATCTCCTCTTATAATATTACAGGCCATGAAAATCTGCATCTCCTCTTATAATATTACAGGCCATGAAAATCTGCACTCTTATAATATTACAGGCCATGAAAATCTGCATCCCTCTTATAATATTACAGGCCATGAAAATCTGCATCTCCCTCTTTAAAATAGTGAAATACCCCCATTCCCCAACAAGAGAGCGACACCTCTGATAGATTGTCACCTCTCAACTTATGACCCCTGGGCTCCAGCCACCACCCCGTGACATGCAGTCTGCCCCCCCCCCCCCCGGGACATGTGGTCTGGTCGTGACATGCTGACTGTGGCCCCCCCTGTGAAATACAAACTGACCCCCCGTGACAGACAGACCCCCCCCCCCTCCATGACATACAGACTGCCCCCCCATGACATACAGACTGACCCCCCATGACATACAGACTGACCCCCCATGAAATACAGACTGACCCCCCCCCTCCGTGACATACAGACTGCCCCCCCCCCATGAAATACAGACTGACCCCCTCTGTGACATACAGACTGACCCCCCCATGACATACAGACTGACCCCCCTTGCGACAGACTGACCCCCCTTGTGACATACAGATTGACCCCCCATGCGACATACAGACTGATCCCCCTTGCGACAGACTGCCCCCCCTGGACATACAGACTGACCCCCCCTTGTGACATACAGACTGACCCCCCCTTGTGACATACAGACTGACCCCCGTGACATACAGACTGACCCCCGTGACATACAGACTGACCCCCCCCCTCCGTGACATACAGACTGCCCCCCCATGACATACAGACTGACTTGTGACATACAGACTGACCCCCCCTTGTGACATACAGACTGACCCCCGTGACATACAGACTGACCCCCCCCCCCTCCGTGACATACAGACTGCCCCCCCATGACATACAGACTGACCCCCCCCTGGACATACAGACTGATCCCCCCCGTAGGTAGCCTATACAAGCCTGTGCCCCCAGCGGTCATCCTGATGCAGTGTTCCTCGGCAATAGCTCTCGGCGCGTGCAGAGTTAATCTGACTCAGCTGTGTTGTAGTGCAGCAGCTCTGCGCTCGATTTCAATGGAGTGAAATCGGCACATGCTCAGTTGCTACAAGGGATGCCAATTTTCTTGGGATGCCGATCTTACTGCTACACCGGCGCTACCACTAGGCCTAGAGCGCACTGCTGCCAAGGGCGCAGCCACGACTACTGGATCCCTCAATGTGTGACACTGACAGTAGTAGTCCTTACCCGCAGTCCTGTGGAGGGAGAGGAGGCGCTGGGAGCTTGTCACAAACGCGATCATCCAGTCAGTGGGTGGATCCATGTGCTCCCCCTCCCCCGGCTCCTCCCCTTGTCCCGCGCTCTGCGGATCTCCTGCCATGTGCAGAGCGCGGATAATGATGACTGCCGCCGCCGCCGCTGAGCAGCTCCTTGACCTTCTCTCCTGGATGGACAACAGCCGCAGTGTGTGGAAGTCTGGAAGACCTGCCAGAGCAGCCAGCGATCATCGGAGAGGTACTGTGAATGACAGTCCGCTGCCTGGCCGACACTGACAGGTCAGCATCCCGTGACGTCACTGCCTGATCGAGGGTACCCCGAACATCACCGCTGACCTCACACACAGATCTCATGCTATGATGCCACCTACTGTCCCTCCCCTGTCATCATCATGCTCCTCGGCATCCCCCTGTTTCTGGCATCCCACCACCCTACCTCTAAAGCCTGTCAGCCTTCTTTCACCCACCCCTGTCATCTCCATCCTCCCTGTCATCCACCCCTGTCATCTCCATCCTCCCTGTCACTCACCCCTGTCATCTCCATCCTCCCTGTCACCCACCCCTGTCATCTCCATCCTCCCTGTCACCTCCCTACCACCCACCCCTGTCATCTCCATCCTCCCTGTCATCCACCCCTGTCATCTCCATCCTCCCTGTCACCCACCCCTGTCATCTCCATCCTCCCTGTCACCCACCCCTGTCATCTCCATCCTCCCTGTCACCCACCCCTGTCATCTCCATCCTCCCTGTCACCTCCCTACCACCCACCCCTGTCATCTCCATCCTCCCTGTCATCCACCCCTGTCATCTCCATCCTCCCTGTCACCCACCCCTGTCATCTCCATCCTCCCTGTCACCCACCCCTGTCATCTCCATCCTCCCTGTCACCCACCCCTGTCATCTCCATCCTCCCTGTCACCCACCCCTGTCATCTCCATCCTCCCTGTCACTTACCCCTGTCATCTCCATCCTCCCTGTCACCCACCCCTGTCATCTCCATCCTCCCTGTCACCCACCCCTGTCATCTCCATCCTCCCTGTCACCTCCCTACCACCCACCCCTGTCATCTCCATCCTCCCTGTCACCCACCCCTGTCATCTCCATCCTCCCTGTCATCCACCCCTGTCATCTCCATCCTCCCTGTCACTCACCCCTGTCATCTCCATCCTCCCTGTCACCCACCCCTGTCATCTCCATCCTCCCTGTCACCTCCCTACCACCCACCCCTGTCATCTCCATCCTCCCTGTCATCCACCCCTGTCATCTCCATCCTCCCTGTCACCCACCCCTGTCATCTCCATCCTCCCTGTCACCCACCCCTGTCATCTCCATCCCCCTGTCACCCACCCCTGTCATCTCCATCCTCCCTGTCACCCACCCCTGTCATCTCCATCCTCCCTGTCACCCACCCCTGTCATCTCCATCCTCCCTGTCACCCACCCCTGTCATCTCCATCCTCCCTGTCACCTCCCTACCACCCACCCCTGTCATCTCCATCCTCCCTGTCACCCACCCCTGTCATCTCCATCCTCCCTGTCACCTCCCTACCACCCACCCCTGTCATCTCCATCCTCCCTGTCATCCACCCCTGTCATCTCCATCCTCCCTGTCACTCACCCCTGTCATCTCCACTCCCTGTCACCCACCCCTGTCATCTCCATCCTCCCTGTCACCTCCCTACCACCCACCCCTGTCATCTCCATCCTCCCTGTCACCCACCCCTGTCATCTCCATCCTCCCTGTCACCTCCCTACCACCCACCCCTGTCATCTCCATCCTCCCTGTCACCACCCCTGTCATCTCCATCCTCCCTGTCACCTCCCTACCACCCACCCCTGTCATCTCCATCCTCCCTGTCATCCACCCCTGTCATCTCCATCCTCCCTGTCACTCACCCCTGTCATCTCCATCCTCCCTGTCACCCACCCCTGTCATCTCCATCCTCCCTGTCACCTCCCTACCACCCACCCCTGTCATCTCCATCCTCCCTGTCACCCACCCCTGTCATCTCCATCCTCCCTGTCACTCACCCCTGTCATCTCCATCCTCCCTGTCACCCACCCCTGTCATCTCCATCCTCCCTGTCACCTCCCTACCACCCACCCCTGTCATCTCCATCCTCCCTGTCACCCACCCCTGTCATCTCCATCCTCCCTGTCACCCACCCCTGTCATCTCCATCCTCCCTGTCACTCACCCCTGTCATCTCCATCCTCCCTGTCACCCACCCCTGTCATCTCCATCCTCCCTGTCACCCACCCCTGTCATCTCCATCCTCCCTGTCACCTCCCTACCACCCACCCCTGTCATCTCCATCCTCCCTGTCATCCACCCCTGTCATCTCCATCCTCCCTGTCACTCACCCCTGTCATCTCCATCCTCCCTGTCACCCACCCCTGTCATCTCCATCCTCCCTGTCACCTCCCTACCACCCACCCCTGTCATCTCCATCCTCCCTGTCACCCACCCCTGTCATCTCCATCCTCCCTGTCACCTCCCTACCACCCACCCCTGTCATCTCCATCCTCCCTGTCATCCACCCCTGTCATCTCCATCCTCCCTGTCACTCACCCCTGTCATCTCCATCCTCCCTGTCACCCACCCCTGTCATCTCCATCCTCCCTGTCACCTCCCTACCACCCACCCCTGTCATCTCCATCCTCCCTGTCACCCACCCCTGTCATCTCCATCCTCCCTGTCACTCACCCCTGTCATCTCCATCCTCCCTGTCACCCACCCCTGTCATCTCCATCCTCCCTGTCACCTCCCTACCACCCACCCCTGTCATCTCCATCCTCCCTGTCACCCACCCCTGTCATCTCCATCCTCCCTGTCACCTCCCTACCACCCACCCCTGTCATCTCCATCCTCCCTGTCATCCACCCCTGTCATCTCCATCCTCCCTGTCACTCACCCCTGTCATCTCCATCCTCCCTGTCACCCACCCCTGTCATCTCCATCCTCCCTGTCACCTCCCTACCACCCACCCCTGTCATCTCCATCCTCCCTGTCACCCACCCCTGTCATCTCCATCCTCCCTGTCACTCACCCCTGCCATCTCCATCCTCCCTGTCACCCACCCCTGTCATCTCCATCCTCCCTGTCACCTCCCTACCACCCACCCCTGTCATCTCCATCCTCCCTGTCACCCACCCCTGTCATCTCCATCCTCCCTGTCACCCACCCCTGTCATCTCCATCCTCCCTGTCACTCACCCCTGTCATCTCCATCCTCCCTGTCACCCACCCCTGTCATCTCCATCCTCCCTGTCACCTCCCTACCACCCACCCCTGTCATCTCCATCCTCCCTGTCACCTACCCCTGTCATCTCCATCCTCCCTGTCACCTCCCTACCACCCACCCCTGTCATCTCCATCCTCCCTGTCACCTCCCTACCACCCACCCCTGTCATCTCCATCCTCCCTGTCACCTCCCTACCACCCACCCCTGTCATCTCCATCCTCCCTGTCACCCACCCCTGTCATCTCCATCCTCCCTGTCACCCACCCCTATCATCTCCAGCCTCCCTGTCACCTCCCTACCACCCACCCCTGTCATCTCCATCCTCCCTGTCATCTCCATCCTCCCTGTCACCCACCCCTGTCATCTCCATCCTCCCTGTCACCCACCCCTGTCATCTCCATCCTCCCAGTCACCTCCCTACCACCCACCCCTGTCATCTCCATCCTCCCTGTCACCTCCCTACCACCCACCCCTGTCATCTCTACCCTCCCTGTCACCCACCCCTGTCATCTCGATCCTCCCTGTCACCCACCCCTGTCATCTCCATCCTCCCTGTCACTTCCCTACCACCCACCCCTGTCATCTCCATCCTCCCTGTCACCTCCCTACCACCCACCCTGTCATCTCCATCCTCCCTGTCACCCACCCCTGTCATCTCCATCCTCCCTGTCACCCACCCCTGTCATCTCAATCCTTCCTGTCATCTTCCTACCACCCAACCCTGTAATCTTCATCCTCTCTGTCAGCTTCCTACAACCCCACCCCATTACATTTTCTGGTGCACAAAACATATGATGGACGCAGGGACAATTTTTCTCTTGATTTTACTATAGGAGGCATTAGTGGACTACAAGGCCCAGCATTTTGCTATAGGCGGCATTGGTGCAGAATTTTACTATAGGGGGCATTGGTGGACTACAAGGCTCAGCATTTTACTATAGGGGACATTGGTGGACTACAAGGCCCATCATTTTACTGTAGAAGCATTGGTGGACTACAAGGCCCAGCATTTTACTATAGGAGGCATTGGTGGGACTAAAATGCTAGGCATTGTAGTCCACCAATGCCTCCTATAGTAAAATGCTGGGCCTTGTAGTCCACCAATGCCCCCTATAGTAAAATGCTGGGCCTTGTAGTCCACCAATGCCCCTATAGTAAAATGCTGGGCCTTGTAGTCCACCAATGGCTCCTATAGTAAAATGCACCAATGCTGTAGTGTCCGTGTGTATTGTGTAGTGGTCTGTGGGTAGTTTATTATTGTGTATCGGTCTGGGGGGGGGGGGGGGGGGGCGCCACAGGATTAGCTCGCACAGGGCGCCTGAACACCTAAGGCCGGCCCTGAGTATA
>NW_024404898.1:0-11924 GCF_905171775.1 Rana temporaria
CAGTGGGAGCAACGCCATCAGAACCCACAAAGCCACACTCCAGGCTCTCACCATCCAGCCTCTTCTCCTTCTCCTTCTCCTCTATGCTCACAATTGTCCTCCACTCCACCTTCCATCATGCCTTCCTCACGTTTTTCTGCAAAAAGGCAGGCTTCCGTGGCCCAAATGTTCGATCGTAAAAAAAAAAGATGATGCCGGATAACCCTCTTGCCCAACGGTTGACCGCTGGCTTGTTGGAACTGATAGCCCGCCAACTACTGCCATATAAACTGGTGGAGTCGGAGGCCTTTCAAAAATTTGTGGCTATTGAAACACCACAATGGAAGGTCCCAGGAAGGCATTTTTTTTCACAGAAGGGCATCCCAGAGCTATATGGCCATGTTCAGCAGCAAGTCAATGTATCTCTGGCACACAGTGTCGGTGCCAAGATACATCTGACCACAGACACGTGGTCTAGCAAACACGGGCAGGGAAGGTATATAACTTTCTCTGCCCACTGGGTGAACCTTCTGACGGCCGTCAAGCATGTAACCCGTGGCACCCTTACTTCTGTATCCGGTGAATGCCTAATGTACCACCAGCCACAGAATACAAAGGTGTTTGCTGTCTGGTGAATGCCTGTGGCCGTGCGCTAATTTTTGGGGCCTGTAATGGCCGACACTTACTTCTGTATCCGGTGAATGTCTAATGTACCACCAGCCACAGAATACAAAGTTGTTTGCTGTCAGGTGAACACCTGTGGGCTAATTTTTAGGGCCGGTAACGGCCAACACTTACTTCTGTATTCGTTGAATGCCTAATGTACCACCAGCCACAGAATACAAAGTTGTTTACTGTCCGGTGAACACCTGTGGCCGTGCGCTAATTTTTGGGGCCTGTAATGGCCAACACTTACTTCTGTATCCGGTGAATAGCTTAATGTACCTCCAGCCACAGAATACAAAGTTGTTTGCTGTCAGGTGAACGCCTGTGGCCGTGGGCTCATTTTTGGGGCCTGTAATGGCCGACACTTACTTCTGTATCCGGTGAATAGCTTAATGTACCTCCAGCCACAGAATACAAAGTTGTTTGCTGTCAGGTGAACACCTGTCGGCTAATTTTTGGGGCATGTGATGGCCGGCACTTACTTATGTATCCAGTTTTTCACTTAATACTTCTGGTAGGTCAGTGTCCATGTTGTGGGACTATTTGTGCACAGCTAGTAAGTATTTTGTGGCTGCAAATATGACCTGAATGTTTTTAATATTCGCCTGCCATTAAAGTCAATGAGGCCAGCCGCATTTGCGATCGTTCGCGGTTAGCGTTTGCAAACTGTCCCGTTGGATGTTCGTCCATCACTAGCTGTAATCTATCATACCGTGTGTTATATATGGCTTGCTGGCTGCAGAATGAGGGGTGTGATTTATGTTGAAGTGGGCGAGTTCACATTTACATGTACAAGCCTAGTGTACCTCCCACATTCACTTCCACCCCAAGGATTCATGTCGTCCTTCCTGCCAGAAAAGATCATGCATTTTTTTGAATCGCAGAGCTGACTTCCTGAAAATTAAATCAGACATATCTCTTAAACAGTAAGAAATTTCACAAATGTAATAACTGTTTAATGTTTTGTATGGAGGGGTGTACTAATGGGGGATTTTCTGTTTTAAGAATTCTGTTTTAAGTTTTGCTGTGATCTACCTGACCCTTGGACCGGTATCAACTTTCCTTGATGACTTCTCTGCCTGGCTACCCTACTTTTTCTCTTCTGAAATTCCCACAATAATTATTGGAGACTTCAACATTCCTCTTAATACTAACACTCCTGCTACTTCTAAACTTCTTAATCTAACCTCCTCATTTGACCTGTGTTGCAGAGTACGATTGCTAAGTGCAGCAGAGTCAATTCAGATCAGATGTTGTGAAGTAACAGGAACTGGCTTATTATTGGAACATAACCACAATAGCAAAGATGTCACCACACATGGTAAGAAACACAGACAGGAAAAAGTAACCAACAAGTACAGCACAATGTACAGGAAATACAACACATCATAGAAAATGCATAACATATCACTGAGCATAAGGGACATCTAGTTTGTGAACTGCAGTCAATAGGCTAAGCTGAAAGTTGTTATATCTCCAACAACCTAAAGCAATGGATACAGTACATGCTTCTACTTCTACTGGCAAAACCCCCAACCTTGCATTCTCCTATCTATGCACTCTGTGCAATCTCTCCAACAATCATATTCCTGTCTCTGATGACCATTATTTTTGCTTTTGTCTTCCACCATCTGTCCCTCCAACCTCCTAAGAATTACCTGTATAAACCTTTGTTACTTCAAACCTTATCTTCTCTATTATGCTACAGACCACCTCTATGACAAAATCTCACCCCTACCCTGCCCCAATCTAGCCACTTTTGTCTACAATAGATTTTTGTCCTCTGCCCTTGACAAGCTTGCCCTCCTCACTACACACATATTAGGCTCAGACCCCTACAACCCTGGCAAATAGATGACATCAGAAGTCTCAATAAATATAGTCATGTCTATGCTGTAAGACTAATGCCGCGTACACACAATCATTTTTCGTCATTAAAAAAACGTTGTTTTAAAAAAAATGTAATTTAAAATGATCGTGTATGGGCTAAAACAACGTTAAAAACCAGCGCATGCTCAGAAGCAAGTTATGAGACAGGAGTGTTCGTTCTGGTAAAACTACCGTTCATAATGGAGTAAGCAACATTCATCACGCTGTAACAGACAGAAAAGCGAGAATCATCTTTTACTAACACGGAATCAGCTAAAGCAGCCCCAAGGGTGGCATTATCCGCATGGAACTTCCCCTTTATAGTGCCGTCGTACGTGTTGTACGTCATCGCGCTTTTCTAGAGCATTTTTAAAAAATTATGGTGTGTGGGCAAAGTCGTTTTAATGATGAATTTGGAAAAACTTTGTTTTTTCTACATGCCGAAAAACTTCGTTTTTTTTTCATGCTGAAAAATGATTGTGTGTACGCGGCATAAGTCTCACAAAAACTTCAACCAATATAAATCTTCCCTTCAAAAATTCAATCCTTGCCTACACACTACCAAGCAGGCCTATTTTTTCATCTCATTAACACCTTCTTATCCAGTCCCAGTCACCTCTTCTCTATACTTAACTCTCTACTTCTTCCTCCACTGCCTCCACCCACTACCTGGGAGATCGGCAATCACTTCAAAAATAAGATTGATACGATTTGTGATGAAATCTCCACTCTACAGATAACCCCCCCACTTGTCCACAAGTGTACTCAACACTTCCCATATTCAACCTTGCTACTTTAGAAGAGGTTGCTACACTTTTTCCTGATGCCCACCTAACCACCTGCCCCTAGACCCTATTCCGTCTCAAATACACCCTCTGACTCTATCCTACACTCTCTAACTCACATTTTCAATCTCTCCCTCTCTTCTGATGTCTTTCACAAACTCTCTAAAACATGCTCTAGTCATCCCCATACTTAATGGTGAAGTCCAGCCTGAACTTGTTTGGCTAGGCCTGTGACTCAATTTCAGCAGAGAGCAGTCTGAAGTCCGCTCTCTGCTGATGTCACACGGAACAGTACAGGCACCACGTCATCCCGACTCTGGAAGTCTGGTTCTGCCAGGTGGCAGGAGTGATGGCTGTCTCAGCCTCTCAGCCAGCCGATGAGAGGCTGAGACGGCGGCTCCCTGCCCCTCCACAGCTCAGCGCTCCAATGACTGACAGGCAGCAGCCCTTTGCTCGGGGAGCTGAGAGAACTAAGCCATGGACATGTTTGATGTTTGATGGCTCTGTTCTTAGTGCAGAGACACTGGGGACAGATGCAGCATCGGTCCGATGCTGTATCCACCTAGGTAAGTATGAATATAGGGAAAAAATCCAATACTTCTGTTTTTAAAAGCCTTCTTTGGAACCCACCAATCCTAACAAACTATGCCCCATTTCTTTTCTCCCATTTTAACTCCTAAACCACTTCCCGTCCGACCTATAGCAGAATGATGGCTGGGCGGTTGTTGCGTTATCCTGACTGGATGTCATATGCTGTCCAATCACGGCTGATCACGATGTTAACAGGAAGAGCCGTTGATCGGCTTTTCCTCACTCACGTCTGACAAACACGAGTAGAGGAGAGCTGATCGGCTGCTCTCCTGACAGGGGGAGGTCTGTGCTGATTGTTTATCAGTGCAGCCTCCCCTTGGATGCCCGCCCAGGACCACCAAGATGCCGTAATGGACCACCAGGGATGGCCACCCACTGGCCACCAGGTATGCACCTAGGACCACAAGGGAAAAAATCTGTTCTCAGGCAGCTGCCAATCAATGCCCAGGCAGCTGCAATTCAGTGCCCATCCACATTGCCTGCCAGTGCCACAAGGGATGCCTATCAGTGCCACATATTAGTGTCCATAAGTGCCACATGTCAGTGCCCAGCAGTGCCGCATATCAATGCCACTCATAAGTACCCATCAGTGCAGCCTTTTAGTGCCCATCAGTGCCCACAAGTGCCACCCATGAGTGCCCATCAGTGTCGCCAATCAATGCCCATCAGTGCTGCATATCAGTGCCACCCATCAGTGCCGCCTACCAGTGCCCATTAGTGCCGCCTATCAGTGCCCATTATCAGTGCCCGTCAGTGCCACCTCATTGGTGCCACCTCATTGGTGCCACCTTATCAGTGCCCATCAGTGAAGGAGAAAACATACTTATTTATAAAATTGTATAACGGAAACAAACGAAAAATATATATTTTTTAAAAACATTTAGTCTTTTTTTTATTTGTTAAGCAAAAAATAAAATCCAGAGAGGTGATCAAATACCACCAAACAAAAGCTCTATTTGTGGGAAAAAAATGATAACAATTCTGTTTGGGCACAGTGTAGCATGACCGCGCAATTGTTATTTAAACAGTGCTGAAAGCTGAAAATTGGCTTGGGCAAGGGGGGTAAGTGCCTGGTATTGAAGTGGTTAAACGTCTGGTCTACAACTGTGTGACTACCTCATTAAAGAATAACCTTCTTGATGTGCTTCAGTCTGGATTTTATTATCAACACTCACAGAAACTGCTCTCCTAAAACTCACAAATGATTTACTAATAGCTAAAACCAATGCACACTATTCTGTACTATTCTGTTACTCCTACTCTGGACCTTTCGGCTGCCTTTGATGTGGCTGATCACCCCTCTACCTCAAAAAAAACTTCCTTGGTTCTCATCTACCTATCCACCTATCCCACCACACCTTCAGTCTGACTTACAATTTTTACTTCTTGCTCCTCTTCTCCATCGGAGTAGCCAAGGTACTCTCCTATTCTCAATCTACACCTCCTCCCTGGGTCTGCTGATAGCCTCCCATGGCTTTTAAAACAATTGATATGCTGATGACACCCAAATCTATCTCTCTTCCAATTCCTCAGCTAACAACATCAGTCTCCTCAGACATCACACATTTACTGACCGACATATCAGTCTGGATGTCACACTACTTACTTAAACTCAACCTGTCCAAAACCAAGCTCATAATATTTTCTACCATTTGCCCCTTCCCCTGAATTCACTGTCAAGATCAATGGCACAGCCATCAACCCATCCCCTCACATTCAACCACTTTCCAAATGTTGCTGCCTCAACCTCTGCAACATCTCCGAAATACACTCTTTCCTAACCAATGACACCACAAGCTCCTAATCCACTTCCTGGTTATTTCTCCACTTGCCTGATGCAGCTCCCTCCTCATTGGCTTACCTTTACATAAGATATTCCCCCTTAAGTCCATAATGAATGCTGATGCCATACCAACCGTTCAGTGTTTGGTACACCTCTCTGCCAATCCCTCCATTGGCTGCCACTCTTCCAATAAATTAAATTCAAAATACTAACAACAATTTACAAAGCCATCCACAACTCTGTCCCAAGCTACAGTACATCACGACTGGTATGGCATCCATGGACGAGGCTCTTCATAGATGTGAATAGAAAATGAATTATACTACTCTGGTATGTCAATACGAGGTATGTTTAATATCTCGCAGAAAGAGGCCATATCTTTTGGCACACATAGATTGGCCATGCGTCCTTGCAATGAGGCAGATAAGCTGAAGGGAAATTTCCAGCGATATTGGATCCCTTTGGTACGTAGTAGGTCAAGGAGAGGACGGATATCCCTTCTGTTCTGTAAGGTAATGGGTCGAGAGGTCTTGAAAGATCTTTATATCTGTGCCTTGAAATAGTAATGTAATTGGAGGTTCAGGGGCTGTGTAATGGAGGTGCCAATGGCTGTGTGCTGTTAGTGGTTCCTGCTGAGGGGCTGAGGCTGGAGGATCGTGCAGCGCCTGATCAGGCCTTAGATGAAGCCGGAGACTTGTGTGGCTGGGTCTGGAAGATTGCCGGAATGCGCTGGCTAATCTGTGAGTCAGAGCCTCTGGGTGAGCGGGATCAGGTTTGGGGATGTGTCCCCAGTGTTTTCCTTATGACGGCTGATGCGGATGGCTCAAATTATCAGTAGAAAAGCCCTCTGTAGACGGGAGCTCATGGATCAGGTGGCCATCCAGATCGAGCACCAAACCACGCCCTTCCTATTCTTATACTATTATTGTTTGATCAGTTTTATCAAAATGTTACTTCTAGATTAAATTACTACTTCTTGGCACTCTTTACAAACTTCAAACTGTCCCAAAGTGCTTAATGTGTATACTGTTATGTTGGGGAGTGACACATGAAAACAACATTAGTGTCTTATTTGATGTTCAAGATACAGTTCTGATTTAGCAATAAAATAGAACACAAGTTGGTGGCCTTTGCAGCAGAGGGAACTGTAAATAAAAGGTAAAACTCACTGCTTTGCCATTAAATTGAGTTTGTTGGCATAGAATAACTCACCATGACTAGGAAAAATTTAAACTTTTCATAGGAACTGAAATGTTTAAACAACATGATAATTTTTAAAGGTTCTCACAAAACAAGATTCAAATGCCCTTATTTTCTGTTGTGGGTTGGATAGGCATTTAAAAAAAATGTGAGAAAACATGCCTGCCAAGGAGAGTAAGCAGATTTTTTTTTTTATTTAAAAAAAATGCAGTGATTATATAACCGCAGAAGCAAAACCAGTAGTTGTAAGGTACACATTATACAACAGAGTACAAGTAGACCAATCTAACATTCTGTGACAGGATTTAAACTAGTAGTAAACTTAAAAATGTGTACTTTTATTAATGGCGAAGGTATGCTTCAATAACAGAATGATATTTTGGGTCAAACTGCTCCAAAGGTGATATAGTCGTGGTGCTTGCTCATTGGTATTGCAGGAATCCATTAAAGGGGTTGTAAAGGTGTGTTTTTTATTTTCTAAATAGGTTCCTTTAAGCTAATGCATTGTTGGTTCACTAACCTTTTCCTTGGATTTTTCTTCTAAATTTAGATTTTTTGTCTGCACTTCACTTCCTGTTTCTCCTCAGTAAGCTTGCCCCCAGTTAGTCAGCCAGAACAGCTTACTGAGGAGGAACAGGAAGTGAGAAATTCAGACAAAGAAAACAAAGAAAAAAAGCATTTAGAAGGGAAATCAAAGGAAAAGGTAAGTGAACCAACAATGCACTATCTTAAATGAACCTATTTGGAAAAAAAAAATGAACCTTTACAACCCCTTTAAGCTTCTCTGACACAATTAATACTTATGCCTTAATCAAAAAGAGTGCATAAAACATGCATGTGGCCCACTACCACTCCCAGGCAGGCCCAACTTAATCCAACAAACTGCTAAAAAAAACATTTAGCAAATATAGGAAATTATAATTCACATACATGGCAATACTCACAATATAACTGAGTAAATTGATTTACCCAAGTCATACAACCTATTCCTTTTTTTAGTCTTGAATAGCATGGGAGAGGGTTAGAATCCACATTTGATGCTGTCCAGGGCCAGCCTAGTTTTCCCTTACGTCTAGCCCTAATGAGCTGACTAGATTTCCATGGTTAGTTTAGTAAATCTTTTTTATCTGGAAAAGTTGAGGCTATTTTTACATTAGTCCCAGAAGCTGCTCTTTGACATTAGTTCCAGAAGCTGACATTTTTATTTTCAAATTCAGTTTAGTAAATGCTAAACTTTTTTAGAGGAAACAAAACAAAGATACATTTACAGTATACAAAATATTTTTTTTTTTTTTTTATCTAAGGAGTAAACAACTTATTTCCAAACTCAGTGTGTTAAAAGCTGTCTCTTGCCATGTCAGCCCCGATAGCTGACTACCTATAGCCACAGTTAGGCCCCATACACATGAGAGGATTTATCCGCGGATACGGTCCAGCGGACCATATCCGCGGATAAATCCTCTCTAGGATTTGCGCGGATTTCCATCCGATGGAGTGTACTCACCATTGAATCGAAATCCGTGCCGAAATCCTCTGGCGATGACGTGTCGCGCCGTCGCCGCGATGATGACGCGGCGACGTGCGCGACGCAGTCATATAAGGAATTCCACGCATGCGTCGAATCATTACGACGCATGCGGGGGATCCCCTCGGACGGATCGATCCGGTGAGTCTGTACAGACCAGCGGATCGATCCGTGGGATCCGATTCCAGCGGATAGATTTGTTGGCATGTCAACACATTTTTATCTGCTGGAATTCGGAAATATCCGCGGATAAAGATCCACTGGAGCATACACACTAGGGGATCCATCCGCTGAAAACGATCCGCTGAGATTTTTCAGCGGATGGATCCTCTCGTGTGTATGGGGCCTTAGTGTACTGCAAACTACATTTCTTCATATTTCAAACATTAGTTTCCAAACTCATTATCACAGTGGCCTTACCTCAAAATTAAAAATAATTGTTTTATAAATGTAACATAGCGTCTGCAATTGCTGATGACTCCATCTGTAAATGTAAATTTCCTGGCTGTAATGCATACTTATTCCAGGACACTGACTCCTAAAGTATTGAAGCCAGTCCCAGACAACCAACATTCCCAGGAGGTAGAAATTGCAGCCCTACATTTTGTATTGCTTGCAATCATTTTTCATTATCTAAAAAAAAATGAAAAAAGTAAAGATGCATTTATGCAATGCATACATTTCAACATATGTCAAGTCCTGCGTGACTTTCTAATGCTTTTATATGCTATGGCAGCAATATAAGTGATAGGTTGGGAAGTAACAACTGTTTTTATGAGAAAGAATATGGTAATAAAAAGAAAAACATAGTGTGAGAAAGCTGAAGAGATGATGTGATGTAAAGTCTTTTGAAATTTAGCAATGCCTCTTTGCAATTAATCAAGTTGTATATTCAATAATGTATTATGAAATCTAATTTTAAATTTAGCTAATTTGAAGTGGAGTTCCACCCACTTTTACAAGGTGGTCTTAAACGAAGACCACCCTCCATCTCTCTAATTTTTGGAAATCTATTTTTTTTTCCTTCTTACCTTTTTAGACGTACATAGTGTACTTCTGTCCCAGTCCAGCCGTGTAGCAGTACATCACTTCCTCTTTGCGGCGAGCCCTCCTCCTCCAGAAGACAAGCTGGCCATTCACAAAGTGCTGCGCGACTCGCGCATGTGCACTAGGAAATGGGCAGTGAGCTGAAGGCCTCACTTCTGGTTTCCCTCAGTTGGAATGGTGGCAACCGAGTCAATGGATGAATCGGCTCGAGGGACAGACATTCCGGGCTCCCTGAACAGGTAAGTGTTGTTATTAAATGTCAGCAGTTACAGTACTTGTAGCTTCTGACTTTAAAAAAAAATTGCAGCTGGAACTCCGTTTTAAATACCTGAATTTGACTTGATATTTGCTGCTTCTGATCCCTTGTTGGAATCACATCACTCATATTAAAAGAGGGAGAGGCAAAACTAGGGGAAAATCATTTATGCTAAATACACATGTGTTGACAAGGAATTTTACAAAAAAAATACAGGCTTTTATGCAAAACTGATTTTTTTTTACCAAGGTTATTACACAATGAGATATTATCACCTTTCCCCAGAACTGGTATTGTTGAACTAAGATGCCACCCTAGTGAAGCTTTCTACAAATAATGTACAGTAGTGACTTTTTTATAGTGGCATGCAAAAAATAATTTTAAGACATTGGAGTAACCCAATTCCCTCTTTGTCACTGAATAGGTAACATAAATACATTATTTTGAATTATGTGAATATAAAAGGATAACAAAATCTAAAAAAAACAATACCAACTTTTTAATAAATTATCTGTTTGGTCTCAGCTTAAATCAACTAACATATATAGACATATATTAAACAGCCAATTACCATGGCAGCTTTTTGTTTCAATTCAATAACTCACCATGCCATATTGTGTTGCCTTCTTAAATTCATGAATTTGTATAATACAATTTTTTGTATTTAACTTACTGGTCTTTTGTTAAAGTTAACAACTGACTGTGAACACATTAGCTGTTCCTTAATTTTGTTTCTTTTAATCTAAGTTTGTTTTAATACTGTGTAATCCTTCATGGTGCAATCAATGTGACAACACTACTTCCTTTAAATTAAATCTCAAACTCTTCATTAAAACTTTATATATGTGAAAAAATTGAATAGTTAGAACAGAAACATGCCTCTGCTGTCTGGTAGGACTATGTACATTTCAGTGCCTGCTGGACAACGTTGTAAAATCTTTTGGCAGGTAAAACAGCTCTAATATATGTACTATATATGAGCTGTGGATTTAAGTTTTTTAAGTTCAGCTGTAAGCTTGCATAGTGACTTGCATATATGATGAGGTGGTTTTATGGTAATGGAGAAGGGGTCTTATAGTACAAGAGTTGAAGTCTATATATTTTTTAAAGGGGCAGTGTTTGCCCTCTCTGCATGCTCGTCTAATTCCCTGCAAAATCTCTGTTGTATTTTTTAATAAAAGACAAGCATATACTTTATAACTTTTGGGAAGCAGTGCATTCCCGAATAACAAATATATTTGTGTTCATTATTCCAAGAAAACACAGTACATCAAAACTCAAACAAACTCAGAATTTTGTTAGAAAGTTGTCATATTTATTTTTACTTGTACTGTATACCAGCTGCAGAGGCTATTGAGACTGTGAGGACACATCTGAAATGAGATAGGAGCCTCAGAACTTAAACAGGTATGTTCCTTGCTGGGACAATTTTTATAGACAGAAAAAAAGGCTGTTCTGTAGGGATCAACAGTATCTCCCATTGTAGCAAACTTGTACATGTGGAGGTGGAGAATAGAGCCTTGAACTCCTACAGGTGTTGAAACCACTGATTGTGTTCCCACACTTGTAAAACAGAAAAATAATTGATATATGGTTTGCAATGCAAATCTACGCGGAATGCCTATGTTAATAAAAAAATGTGAAATCAAATAATAATTCCAGTAGATGCATGGTGTTAAATTAAAACAACAACAATAAGGTGTGCCAAAAAAGCAACCAATCCACCAGTTAAAAATAATAGTCCCCAAAAGTCCAAATCCAAGTGATGAAGCCACATGGGTGGTAGCCTAACACGTGGAGCCAAGTAATGTCAGACTTGTCAGGACTGAGATACCGATGCTGGGAGCCTCTGGGACGTACAGTATGTGTTAGCCTGTGCAGGCTCTTGCTAATGCCTTTTAATGTTTTGCTACATGTGAGTAGTTAAGCAGCGGGGGGGGGGGGGGGGGGGGGGTTTTATTATCACTAATAAGTTCAACACACTACACCATATGCACTCGTCTTTTCCTTTTTTATAAATGATAATAGTTTAGTGTGTAAAGTCCAATGGCTCATTGCCATATCCCTAAATACTAATATGGAACAAAGGAAAAATGTCCCCATCTGGACTTTAAAAGCAGTAGATTAAAATACTCCTTGAAAAAGTCATGTGACCAGTGACGTAATGCATAGAAGGAGCCGGTGAGGTCACTTCTGGCAATGGCCGAACCGGCAGTAGGGATT
>NW_024404899.1:0-12327 GCF_905171775.1 Rana temporaria
TCAATATACACTTATTGGGATTTTATTTACCAAGACCTGTAGCAGAACACATCTTGGACTAAATTTATGAAGAGATTTGATTGTTTTCCTTTTTTTATTGGATGTGTTTTTTTTTTTTTTTTTCATTTATATAATAAATAAAAAAAAAACTGTGGTGATCAAATACCACCAAAAGAGGGCTCTTTTTGTTTAAAAAAAATACATAGATTTCATTTGGGTACAGCACTGCATGACCGCGCAATTACCAGTTAAAGTAGCACAGTGCTAGATAGCAAAAAAGTGCACATGCTCAGTTGCTCTCTATTTTTAGGCAGTGCTGGGTTTGTTGAAGCCAATATGCTGACAGCCTTAAGGCAGAATTAGACCCCCCTATTCTTTACAGCCAATGAAGCTGCTTCTGTTTGATCTGCAACTGCCATGGTGCTGCACGTGTGATCAGTTATGAGACCAGCCATTTGATGGTTTGACAGTTAGGTTGAGGACACAATCAAATATGACTGTTAGCAATCTTGGCATTTTAGGAATTCAACTGTTTTTTGAAACTGTTAAATCAATGGGTTTATTTTCACTTTATGTTTTACTGCTGTTCAGAGGCTCTTGGCTTCAGCAAAATGGCAGCCTCCACAAGCAGGAACAGGAGCAATGTTGGGAGGCAATTTACAGCACACACAAATTTTGGTAGCACAATAATTAATGTGGGATGTATATTCCTTGCTAAAGAACATTCTTTTTTATCAAGTTGTTATGGGTAAATTTACGCTATAAGCAGAGATTTTTAAAAATGTTATACTAGTAATGCAGACTGCTTGAGTCTGTTCTACATTATACATTTTTATAGACTGTAGTTTCTTTGTTAGAATGGCCTGCAGTAAACCTTAGCAGTGATACAGGATGTGGGCGTGAGATAGCAATATCTTCCACTGGGACTTTTTGAATGAATCAATGTGCCAAGTAAAGGGGCTGTCTTTGGAGAGATGCTGACAGAATGGCATTTAGGAAGCTTTTTTTCTAGGTCTGAAAATAAAAACTCAAGATCAGAAAATAGAAGTGTTTTAAACATAATGTTTCTCACTGGCTAAATGTGCCTTCTAATGGGTTATGGTTAAGAATCCATCTGCCCATTTATTTTGGGTGCTTCTTTCCATCTTACACACACCAATCCACTGCCTCTCTCAACCTTTTTACCGTGAAGGAACCTTTTAAATAATTCTTGGGTCTCAGTGAACTCTATTAGCTTGGTCCCAAGGCGGTAACACTGTGAAACTGCCCTAATTAATTTCTGTAATACCAACAGGAGTCGCGGTCATGTGAAATTAGCATTAAAGTGATTGTAAACCACAGTCATGGAATCCGAGCAAAGCACATATAGCTGTAGTGTTTACTTATCTCTCTCCAAAGCTCTAAGTGTTGTTTCTCTCTGATGCTTTGTTCTTCTACTATCACCATGATTCACTTCACTCTCTGCCCTCTCCTATGTGCTCCTGACAGATGAAGAAAGAGTTTTAACATGATCTGCCCTTTTGAAGGGGTTTAGAGAAGAGAAGGCTGCAGATAAACAAATAAAACATATGTAGGAGGATTTATTTAAACTCTGTACATAATCTGAGGCTGTTCACTTCATATTTGAGGGTTTACAACAACTTTAAGGCAGTTTGCCAGACTAGAAGTGAGCAGAGCACTTGCACAGTTAACAAATTGTAATCTGTGGCCATACTTATTACACTGTTAACACTAATACATTTCAAGCACAACATCTGTTAGAGATTGCCTCCCCAGGTGCGCAACATTTCTGAGCCGATGCCGCATTGCCTGTACTGGCTTCCACCAACCCAGCAGTTCCGTCACTTCATTCCCAGTGACAATGTTCTGTGTGTTATTAATGGACACAGGAAACATACTTCTCCACAATGCTATGCTTGTTCACCTCCGAGGGCCTGCTACTCTTTCCCCCCATGGCTCCAGGCTATGTCCTTAGGTACTCTGTGCTGCGCAATCAGTCCCAGTATGTTAAGAACCAGTCGCTAGTGAAGGGGCCAAGCATAACACCCCTTCACTAACAGAGTAACTGCCACCCCTGACATATCACCAGTTTTCTGGTAGGGTGGTTGCTTTGGTAATTGACACAAACATGGTAGTTTTTAACAGCAGCAATGTCCTCCCCAGGGCAGGACAACTTCTCTGCTTGTTAGACCCATGCACTGTATCCTCTGAAACCTCTCCTTAGTCCCCTGTTGCAAGCCTTGTTCTTTCAATACACTGTGTATACACCTATTTGTAGACTTCAGACCAGGCAGATACAAGTGCCCCTGTATAGTGACCCCTGAAGTAGTCATACCCTGTTAGGTAGTAAGTCCATAAAATAATCAGTTTCAGAGCAAGAATCCATAACTGGTAGCAATCCACATGAGGAAGCAATAATCCACAAAAGGCAGTATAAGTCCATGTAAGACCTTGTGGACTCTTTATATGTGAACTTTCAGATGTGTTTACGCATTAATTAATGCACTTGTTGGATTTATTACGATTTTGCCTTTTGTGTTTTTACACAGTGCCATTTTGATAGTAATATGTACAACTAACTTTTTCACAATTAGTTTTATATAACTTGAATATTGAAAGCCTTTTTGTGAATTGAGTTTAGTAAAGGTAGAACTGCAAAACACAGTTTATTATTGGTATACAAAAAAGTACGGAGTTATCCCTTCCAAGTGTTGGCTTGGTCCCTGGTGTGATTGTGATAATTGAGCAGATTGATGATTGATATTACATTTTACTACACCGGTAGAGCTTGTTCACTCTTAAGTCAGTAAGCTGCACTTAAGGGCATGCTCTGCATGATAAGCTTTGTCATTGGCTAAGCAATATAGCAGTCACTAGTTAATAGCTGCCCCCTCTCTTTTAATCAAGGCTGAAATTGAGGTGAACTCAACCCCAATATGCTCTGCAATATGGTCCTCAAAGGCCCTTAATGAAATTGTCAAAGGGGCTGCCCAATCACTGCCAAAAACTGTAATGGCGCGTACACACTATCAGTCAAACCGATGAGAACGGTCTGATGGACCGTTTTCATCAGACCAAACCGATCGTGTGTGGGCCCCATCGGTTAATTATCCATAGGTTAAAAAAAAGCAATCTTGTTTTAAATTTAACCGATGGATACCTAACCGATAGAAAAAAACGATCGTTTGTAGGTGCGTACATCGGTTAAAAATCCACGCATGCTCAGAATAAAGTCAACGCATGCTTGGAAGCATTGAACTTTGTTTTATTCAGCACGTCGTTATGTTTTACGTCACTGCGTTCTGACACGATCGTTTTTTTAACCGATGGTGTGTAGGCACGACTGACCATCAGTCAGCTTCATCGGTTAACTGATGAAAACGGTCCATCAGACCGTTCTCATCGGATGGACCGATCGTGTGTACAGGGCTTAAGGGTTAGATCACATATGAAGTTCCAAAATTTTTTTTTTGTTTTTCACATGACAGTCTTTTACATAACTTATAGCAGCTGCTTGAGAAATATAATAGTTCTTCAGGACCTTGCTGAGAAAAGCTTTGTTAAGGGATTCATAAACACTCCCATCTGGCATCTGCATACAAAGTCTGCTCTCTCTCAGCTAGGTTGTTTTTGATAATGAAAGAGAGCAGCCTGTGCACGCATGAAGCCAATTTGTGAGTTCCTGGGGTTGCACATTCAATGATGAGTACATCCTGGCTACTGCAGGATTGAGTGGTAAAGGCAATGAGTGGTAAAGTGGAGTGGTAAAGGCAACTGAAAAAGTAAGCCTTATTTTAAAAAAAATATTGTACTGAACATGATCTAAGGCTTGAGAATTTAGTGGCAAAAATTCAGTAAAGGTTTACTAACCCTTTAATCAATGGAATGCTGATTTTAAAATGTTAATTACATTTCTGTGGCAAAACAACCCACTGATCTTATCTTTTCTAGTGAAATCTCCACAGTGGTATTCCAAGCGGGGAGGGAGAGAGAAGGATTCACTCCTCTTGCTGTATTCTTCATAATGTGAAGTACATGGAAAGAGAGCTCCTATAAACACCAAATTATGATGGTGGCACTTAGTCCTCGTACACACGATAGGTTAACCAGAGGACAACAGTCTGATGGACCGTTTTTATCGGTCAAAACCGATAGTGTGTGGGCCCCATAGGTTATTTAACCATAAGTTAAAAAATAGCCAACTTGCTCTAAAATTAACCTATGGATTCCTAACCGATAGGTCAAAACCGATCGTTAGTAGGCACAACCATCGTTTAAAAATCCACGCATGCTCAGAATCAAGTCGATGCATGCTTGGAAGCATTGAACTTCGTTTTTTTCAGCACGTCGTTGTGTTTTACGTCACCGCGTTCTGACATGATCAGTTTTTTAACTGATGGTGTATAGGCGTGATGGACCATCAGTCAGCTTCATCGGTTAACCTATGACAACGGTCCATCAGACCGTTCTCATCGGATGGACTGATCATGTGTACGAGGCTTAAGACCTCATGTGAAGATGACTAGCTGTAATATATTGTAGAAAAGCCTACTGACTTCCGGCTAAATCTACAATATCAGTTTAGGGGATGTCAATCCTTCAAGAATACATGGACTTGGTACATTTATTTGGTCTTATTTAACATTCACTCAGCATATGTTTAACTTTTTAGGGATTTCTTTCTACTGGAACTATGCAAAACATGATCTGGAAAATGTTGTTGATGGTATTTCCAGCCCACAGCTAAAGAGAGGGCACATTGTCCTTGTAATCTATAGGCATTATGTCAGTTTAAAAGTATTCACAGTTCGGTTAAAACAGCAGATGCAATTCAGGCATTACTAAATATCCTTAAACCTTTTCTTCACAGTGCATTCCATAGTCAACATCAACCTCCAATAGACAGAACTAGGACTTACATTACGTTGCCTCCAGATCCCAGCTTGTACTTATTCTGTTACCTATTAGTATTATATGTTGGACAGGACACGCTACCATGGTGAATGTTATAGTAAGTCCAAATGACATGGGAAGATTTCCTAGGAAGTTTTTCATTTTTCATTCCAGACTTACAGCAACAGCTGTTGTGTTTGGTACTTTCTGATGACATGATATGATTGAGCTGGGAAAAAAATAAATGATGCATTTGATAAGTGTGTTTATATCATCATAGCAGCTTCATAATATTTACTATATCTAGAGGGGTTTTAATCAGTTTTATAAAAGTTATTTTACAGTTTCTTCTATTTTGTAACCGTTCATTATAGAATGCTGCTAATAAATCCCCCTAAAATTTGAACTAAAGCTGCAGCATGTCCCGGAGCAATTGGCGTAATGTGCAGCATAATTGTAAATCATGGCAAACTTATGCCCTATTTTGGCTTTCAGGTAAAGGAGATTTTTGGCAGAAGAGGCATACAGTACAAGAGTCTTTTCTACCAGTAAACTGCTAGCATTTTTAATTAGTTAAGTTCCACTTTAACTTCTGCTTATATGTTTCAAGTGAAACTATAGTTTTCAAAAGCTATTATATCATAACAAAATGTAAAATGTACTACCAATAACATGCAAGGGCGGATCCAGAGTCTAGTCTCGGGAGGGGCACTGCCAGAAAATAAGGTGTTGCTTACAGAACTCAATTAGGTGTCCGATGTGTCCGCTGCAATGTTGCAGTACCGCTAAAAAATCAATGATCGCCGCCATTACTAGTAAAAAATATTTAAATATAAATGCCATAAATCTATCCCATAGTTTGTAGACGATTGTCAGGGACTGCAGACATGGTACAAGAGATGGTCAGAGACTGCAGACGTGGTACAGGAGATGGTCAGAGACTGCAGACGTGGTACAGGAGATGGTCAGAGACTGCAGACGTGGTACAAGGGATGGTCAGAGACTGCAGACGTGGTACAAGAGATGGTCAGAGACTGCAGGCATGGTACAAGGCATGGTCAGAGACTGCAGACATGGTATAAGAGATGGTCAGAGACTGCAGACGTGGTACAAGGGATGGTCAGAGACTGCAGACGTGGTACAAGAGATGGTCAGAGACTGCAGGCATGGTACAAGGGATGGTCAGAGACTGCAGACATGGTATAAGAGATGGTCAGAGACTGCAGGCATGGTACAAGAGATGGTCAGAGACTGCAGACATGGTACAGGAGATGGTCAGAGACTGCAGACGTGGTACAAGGGATGGTCAGAGACTGCAGGCATGGTACAAGGGATGGTCAGAGACTGCAGACGTGGTATAAAACATGGTCAGAGACTGCAGGCATGGTACAAGGGATGGTCAGAGACTGCAGACGTGGTATAAGAGATGGTCAGAGACTGCAGGCATGGTACAAGGGATGGTCAGAGACTGCAGACGTGGTATAAGAGATGGTCAGAGACTGCAGGCATGGTACAAGGGATGGTCAGAGACTGAACACATGGTACAAGAGATCAATGCAGCCTCATCAGTGCCCACCATTGCAGCCTCACTGTGCATATGAATGCAGCCCCACCTTTGTGTATAAATTCAGTCCCACTTTTGTATATTAATGCAGTCCCACTTTTGTATATCAATGCAGACCCACTTTTGTATATCAATGCAGACCCACTTTTGTATATCAATGCAGACCCACTTTTGTATATCAATGCAGACCCACTTTTGTATATCAATGCAGCCCCACTTTTGTATATAAATGCAGCTCCACTTTTGTCTATGAATGCAGCCCCACTTGTGTCTATGAATGCAGCCCCACTTGTGTCTATGAATGCAGTCCCACTTTTGTATATGAATGCAGTCCCACTTTTGTATATGAATGCACTCCCACTTTTGTATATACATGCAGTCCCACTTCTGTATATGAATGCAGCCCCACTTTTGTCTATTAATGCAGCCACACTGTGCATGGCACTCACCATGGCATTGCCTCGATCACACACAGCAGGTATCTCCTCTCCCGACGTGTGTCATGGAACAAACAGGAGCTGTAGGTCTGTGTTCGGCTCTAGCAAAGTCCCACCCTAGACGGGCTTGTGTGATAGACAAAACACTGATTCAATCAGTGTTCCATCTCCATCTACTATCACACGAGCAGGTCTAGCACAGGCAGCACAGCCGAACACAGATCCAGCTCTCACACACAGCCAGAGATGCCCGGTGTCATACACGCAGGAGAGAGGGGAGTGCTGCAGTCAGCTACAGCTCAAAGCTGCCTACCAGCCCTGGTGATGAGAGAGGGAGAGAGAGTTAGAGACTCGGCAGCGGGAGCTGCAGGCACCGCAAAGCAGTTTAAAAGCCAATGTGACATGATTGCCTCGGGGGGAGAGCAATTGCCATGTTGCCCCCCCCTGGATCCGCCGTTGCCACAAAGCAGTTTAAAGCCAGTGTGACATGATTGCCTTGGGGGGGGGCAATTGCCCTGTTGCCCCCCCCCCCCTGGATCCGCCGTTGATAACATGTGCAAATGTACAATGTATTTTAAATCATAGTAGACCACCTCAAGCAAACTAGAAGTTGAAGTTAAACATTAGGATCCATCAATCTGTTAACATTTTTGTGATAAATACCGTATAACACGCATAGGCGTATAACACGCACCCTAACTTTAAGAGGGAAGTTTCAGGGAAAAAAAATTACACCGCCCCCCGCGTATAACACGCGGGCACAGTTTACCCTCTATTTTCAGGGTAAAAAAGTGAGTGTTATACGCCAATAAATACAGTATAGACAGTTTTATGATTACCCCTAAATCAGGTGGTCAAAAACTATAGCTGGCTTCTGTGTTCTTCACCTATAGCAGCCCCCTTTCCCATAAGGCAAGCAGGCCTACCAGTACTCCAGGACTTTCACGCAATGCTATAGTTCTTGGCTACCATATGCCAGGGCAGGTGCGAACTGAGCAAAGCAAACATGTACTTGCAGTTGGCAGACAGGCAGAGTGGTTCAATGACAGTCCAGGTAAAAGGCAGGCAGAGTTCAGAGAATAGTCGATATTCAATCTGATGTCATACACATGGAAATGTAGTCAGTAGAGCAGACTAGGGATGCGCGAACAGTTCGGCCCAAGCATAAGTTTGTGCCGAACATTGGTTGTTCGGATGTTCTGGCGAACACCGAACAATATGCTGCGTTCGGGAAAAATTTGAAAGCCACGGAACCCCGTTAAAGTCTATGGAACAGTAACATGAAAAACCAGAAGTGCTCATTTTAGGCCTCGTACACACGACCGAACATGTCTGCTGAAACTGGTCCGCGGACATGTCCGACCGTGTGTAGGGCCTAGCGGACCGGATTCCTGGCCGAGCGGACAGGTTTCCAGCGGACAAAAGTTTCTTAGCATGCTAAAAAACTTGTCCGCTGGAACCATGTCCGTCGGACATCTCCGATGGTCAGTATGACTCATCGGACATGTCCACTGGTTATGACGTATAACCAGCTGCCCAAAATCCTGCGCATGCGTCGAATTGATTTGACGCATGCGTGGAAGCATTGAACTTCCGCGTCAGAGAACTTTGGTGTCGTATACGTCACCGCGTTCTCTGTCCGCAGGGATTTTGGTCTGATGGTGTGTACACACATCAGACCAAAACCTCCCAGCAGACATGTCTGATGAAAACGGTCCGCGGACCGTTTTCATCGGACATGTCTGGCCGTGTGTACAAGGCCTGAAAGGCTTATATGCAAGTTATTGTCAAAAAAGTATTTGGGGAACTGGGTCCTGCCCCAGGGGACATGTATCAATGCAAAAAAAGTTTTTAAAAAAAAACCATTGAAAAAAATGGCAAAACATACCAAAATGTAAAAAAAAATGCGTGGGGGTCCCACCAAAAATCCATACCAGACTGTTATCTGAGCACGCAGGCAAGCCACAGGAAAAGAGGGGGGATGAGAGCGCCCCCTCCTGAACCATACCAGGCCACATGCCCACAACATAGGGAGGATGCTTTGGGGTCTGGACAAGGGTCTCATCCCCACATGTTGATGGGGACAAGGGCCTCATCCCCACAACCCTTGCGTGGTGGTTGTGGGGGTCTGCGGGTGGGGGGGCTTATTGGAATCTGGAAGCCCCCTTTAACAAGGGGACCCTCAGATCCCGGCCCCCCCTATGTGAATTGGTAACAGGGTACATTGTACCCCTACTATTTCACGAAGGAAGTGTAAATAGTTGTAAAAACACACACACACCGTAGAAAAAAAGAGAAAAAATCCCTTCTGGTTCCTGATCCTGTTCTTATGCCTCTGACTATGCTGATCTCTGGTTTCCTGATTACTGGCTTGTCTGACTACCCGCATTGGCTTCCAATCTTGGCTTATGTTTTGACTGATGTTTACTGATCTGTACCATTTTTACCATTACATTTAAAGATATGATTTTTACTGCATTTCTGTCTCAGTCTGATTCATGGTTCCTGACAACTGTCTATTTTCCCTATTGTTGACTTGCCATGCATGGTGATATTTTTAGCACTTTTTGCAACACAGGAGGAAAAATGTGGACAGGGCTTAGCGGTAGGGGTGCTTGGAATTATCCCAACACATTAATGAATTGCCACTTAACATTTAAGTTGACATCCTCCCCATGTTGAGGGCATGTGGCCTGGTACGGTTCAGGAGAGGGGGGGCCGCACTCTGTCCACCCCTCTTCTCTGCGGCCGGCCAGGTTAACATGCTCGGATAAGGGGTCTGGTGTGGATTTTTGGGGGAACTCCACGCCATTTTTAAAAAAAAATTGGGGTTGAGTTCCCCTTAAAATCCACACCAGACCTGAAGGGTCTGGAATGGATATTTGGGGGATACCCCACGTCATTTTTTTTTAAATTGATGGCAGGGTTCCCCTTAATATCCATAACAGACCGGAAGGGCCTGGTATTTGAATTTGGGGGGACCCCCACGCTATTTATTTTTTATGAATGAATCCGCTCTGAATTGCCGGGAGCCGACAATTCATTATAGCCGCAAGTCCGGTTTTAAATTACTTACTCTTTCAGAAATGACACTTTGTGCAGGGACAGTTCTAAGTATGGGAAACATGCGCTTTTTCACATGCTTACTTTACACCCCCCCCCATGGTACGAAATTTAAAGGAATATTTCACTTTTATTGTTTCACTCTAAGCATTATTAAATTCACTGCTCCCAAAAAAACTTCAGTTTTTAAAACTTTTTTTGCATTGATATATGTCCCCTGGGGCAGGACCCAGGTCCCCAAACACTTTTTAGGACAATAACTTGCATATTAGCCTTTAAAATTAGTACTTTAGATTTCTCCCATAGACTTTAACAGGGTGTTCCGCGGCTTTTCGAATTTGCCGCGAACACCTCAAATTGTTTGTTGTTCGCCGAACAGGCAATGTTCGAGTCGAACATGAGTTTGACTCGAACTCGAAGCTCATCCCTAGTAATGATCATCAGGTGAGCCACTATGGAGACTATGAGTGCTGACAATTATCAGACAGCTGAGCAGCCTGAGCACAGAGAAGAGAGCTGCTGAGAGCCCAGTCATGATAGTACCCCCTTCTCAGTGACCTCTCCCCATCGGAGAGGCACCGGGTTTGAAGCGAAAACATCTATGGAAAGCAGGGAGGAGGACAGGAGCATGTACATCTGAGGATGAAACCCAAGAGTGTTCCTCTGGACGTACACTTTTATATGAACAAGGTACTGTATGCACCCAAGTAACCTACAGGAGTCAATGATAGATTGTATCTCATACACCTCATGGCTCTCAACCTGACCTGGGTGAGGACATGGTACTGAGGTGGTGAAGTGGTTGCACACAGTGCCGGGACAAGGTCATCCAGCGCCCAGGGCAAAAGATGCCAAGCTGCGCCCCCCTTTCCTTTAGGATTAGGGTCAGGGTGCCCCCCATCCCTGAAATAAACCATTTAGCCAGAGGCAGACACCCCTCCTGTCCACCCCTTGTCCTGGCCCTGGTTGCACACCAAAGCTTCTAATAATGAAACATGGAATACATTAGAAATATGCATGTTGAAAGGAAGACCTAAAGCGTAGGCCACTGGGTTGATCTTACAGAGAATGCCTAAAGGCCCAATTAACACAAGTGCCAGTTTCAGGGAGGGAACAAGGATTCAGAGGTTATGAGATGACAGCCAGACTCTCTCCTCAACTTGGTAGGAAGGCGCATGGAGTCTGTACCTATCACTGGCATGTCACAAGGACTCTTGGACCTGCACCCAAGTGGAATGGAGATCACGGAGATGCTCCTTTAATGCAGAAACTCTTTGAGAAACAAATGTGTCAGGCAGCATGGATGGCTGGAACCCATAAACAGAGACAAACAGGAAGTGGCATTGACGACACTATTGTGAGCAAACTCCACCCAAGGTAAGAGGTCAGAAATATAGCAGCGTAGAAACTGCCCCAAGGCTTGGTTGGCTCACTCTGCGGCCCCATTGGACTGCAGGTGATATGCCGAGAAGGAAAGCTGAACTCTCAACTGTGCACAAAAGGCTCGCCAAAACCTGGACACAGACTGACTATCCCTGTCCGAGATGATAATCTTGGGTAGCCCATGTAACCAACAGTTCTCCTGAGTAAAATTGGATGCCAGTTCTTTGGATGTAGGCAACTTCTTCTTAAGTGAAATACAATGTGACATCTTCGAGAACCAGAAAAAGCATCTCCCATAGAGGGTTTGCCCAGAGCAAAGAAATGATAAAGCCTACTTTGCTTGAAGTGCCTGGGGCAGCATCTCAAAGTGTATCCCAACCTGGTTGAGAAACCCTCTGCATTCAACTGGATCACCAGAGGAGTGTTTCCCTCGCGGGGCATGGTGGGGGAGGGTATTTCTGAGGCAGGCGCCATTTTGTGGGGTTCTTTGCGCATTCCTGGTTCCAGGTGTGGCACCCACCTTTAGGGTGTGCACACATCACGGGCCCCAGCGATATGGCCTACCAGACCGGGGTGCACGTGCTACGCGGAGTTCCTGACTCTGGGCCCTCATGGTCCGGGGCAACTAATGCTGAAAACAGACCCCAGTGACTTACTGGGTTCCCACTTTCTAGGAGGAGGACCCCAAGCGAGATATGCTGTTCAATGGGGAGTCGGTCTGAGGTGAACCCGGAGGCAGGTGATCCAACAGGGCTTAGACGATTCATCAGGGGTCTGGGTGGCCGGACACTGACAGGTTGTATGCTGCAAACTGTTAGTCGGTGACCCTAAATATAGGAAGACTACCTGAGGGAGATTCAGGCAAATTATTGACTGAGAGGATTCGCTAAGTCTGTGGCAGAGACTTGTTCCATCTCAACGGTTCTGAGTGGCACCCTGGCTGCCAGGTCGGTGAGAGAGGCCTGTCCAGGGGCACTGTACTCACTC
>NW_024404900.1:0-12320 GCF_905171775.1 Rana temporaria
TGATTCGTTACAGCCAGTGGCGGCTGGTGCTCAAAATTTTTGGGGGGGTCGCAAACGTAAAAAAAAAAAAAAAAAATTGCAGCCTCACTGTGCCCATCAAATGCAGCCACTGTGCCATCAATTGTCACCACTGTGCCATGCCATCAAATGCAGTCACTATGCCATCAATTCGCACCACTGTGCCATGCCATGAAACACAGTCACTGTGCCATACCATGAAATGCAGTCACTGTGCCATGCCATCAACCGCAGCCGCTGTGCCATGCCATCAAACGCAGCCACTGTGCCATGCCAAACGCAGTCACTGTGCCATGCCATCAAACACAGCCACTGTGCCATCAATTGTCACCACTGTGCCATGCCATCAAACGCAGCCACTGTGCCCCTCAATTGTCGCCACTGTGCCAATTGTCACCACTATGCCCCTCAATTGTCGCCACTGTGCCAATTGTCGCCACTGTGCATGTCACTGTGCCCTTTAATTGTTGCCACTGTGCCTATTGTCACTACTGTGCCCATTGATGCCACTGTGCCCTTTGTCGCCACTGTGCCCATTGATGTCTCTGTGCCCTTTGTCGCAGCTGTGCCCTGTAAAATGCACTTACCTTAATCCTTCCATGTCCCTCGATGTCTTCTCCCGCCTTGGTGACGCTTCAGCCAATCAGGTTACGGATAACCAGAATCTGTGAACCTGATTGGCTGAGACAGCCGTCAGTCTTATCCAAGGAACGCACCCCCCGTACGTTCCGAGGATAAGACATCCGGGACCCGAGGGCTGTACTCGGAAAAGCCTATCAGAGCCGCTGGCCCTGATAGGCACTTCCGCACAGCCAACCAGCTGGCGTTATTCAGGTGGTCGGCGCTCAATTATGCGGCCACCTGAATAGACCAGCGGCAGCTGGCAACAATAACATACATTCATGCAATGCATGAATGTATGTTATTTTCAGTGGCGGTGCGGAGCCAGAGGGGGCGGCGCTCCAGCGCCCTCTATGGACAGACCGCCGCTGGTTACAGCACAAGCTGATTTTTGGGAAGGGAGGGTGTCCCTGATTGGTAGTGGTCACCCTACTGTCAAATTGCATGACACGTTTTGCTGGCTGCATTCAGCGCTGCACCCAGGACTGCTCACAGCTGAGCGCTTCCATGTTCATGCATCACTGGATAGAAGGAGACATTTTTCTTGTGTCCCCTCCTGAAAACAGAACATTGTATAAAATATCATAATTATGTTTTTTTGCAATCTGTGTTCCATTTGGGGGGGGGGGGGGATTCCTTTCACTTCCTGTCTCATAGCTGTAACAGGAAGTGAGAGAAAATCCTTCTAAAGTGAGGAAACCAGAACGCTGGAAGATTTCACCTCTCTTCCTGTCCTGGTGACCACTTTAAATTCAAAGCTTTCTTTCGCAATTGCTAGGTGTCCATTTTCTTGTCTAATTTCATTTATGACCCACACCTCCCCCAACTTTTAAATTAGCTTTGTTTTTATTATTGGAACTCTCCTCACACTGCCCTCACTTTTGGTCTACAGAAACATGGCCGCCACCTCCGTCTGATCAGTCTACAGGAACATGGCCGCTGGGTTTGTTTACGTTTTAATCAGTCAGACGCCGACGGAGCGGCGCCGAGGATTGTGGGTATTGTAGTTCTCGCATGTCGGAAAGCCCCTGACTTACCATGGAGTCATGACTACAATTCCCATGATGCTCCGGCGCGGCGCCTGGCTCGGGGCGGGATGCGGTGCGGTTCCAATGTATCAGTCACACTTGTATTACGTTCTGCTGCCAGGATACAGAGGTATGGAGGTGTGGGGTGGATGGGGTTTTTGTGTTATGTCTGTCCTCTTCTCACCGGTTTCCAGGGATTTTGGAGGACTGCTGGGTGCCGGTGACAACATTGTTATTACAGGAGAGTTTTCAGGAAGTCCATAGTTCTGGTTATCATTGGAAGGTTCCCCTTTAAAATAATTCCTCACGTGTTTGCTGTCCCATATTTCCACTATTTTATCACATCCTAAGAAACGAAAGCCTCCCCTATAGGGGCTGTATGTATATCTGTCCTTGCAGAGTAATGAGCCTGGGAAATGCCAAGTTGCCTGGCTGTCACACTATTTTATTATATCCAAAGAAATGGAGGAGGAAGCAGAGCCTGCATGTTTAATGGTCACCAGATGCAGTATGGAGGAGGAAGCAGAGCCTGCATGTTTAATGGTCACCAGATGCAGTATGGAGGGGGAAGCAGAGCCTGCATGTTTAATGGCCAGATGCAGTATGGAGGAGGAAGCAGAGCCTGCATGTTTAATGATCAGATGCAGTATTGAGGAGGAAGCAGAGCCTGCATGTTTAATGGTCACCAGATGCAGTATGGAGGAGGAAGCAGAGCCTGCATGTTTAATGATCACCAGATGCAGTATGGAGGGGGAAGCAGAGCCTGCATGTTTAATGGCCAGATGCAGTATGGAGGAGGAAGCAGAGCCTGCATGTTTAATGGTCAGATGCAGTATGGAGGAGGAAGCAGAGCCTGCATGTTTAATGGTCAGATGCAGTATGGAGGATGAAGCAGAGCCTGTGTGGGCCCCGTGTCCTCTCCCTGTGTTGGGCCCCCCGTGTCCTCTCCCTGTGTTGGGCCCCCCGTGTCCTCTCCCTGTGTTGGGCCCCCCGTGTCCTCTCCCTGTGTTGGGCCCTGTGTCCTCTCCCTTTTGTGTTGGGGTCCCGTGTCCTCTCCCTGTGTTGGTCCCGTGTCCTCTCCCTTTTGTGTTGGGGTCCCGTGTCATCTCCCTTTTGTGTTGGGGTCCCGTGTCCTCTCCCTTTTGTGTTGGGGTCCCGTGTCCTCTCCCTTTTGTGTTGGGGTCCCGTGTCCTCTCCCTTTTGTGTTGGGCCCCCCGTGTCCTCTCCCTTTTGTGTTGGGCCCCCCGTGTCCTCTCCCTTTTGTGTTAGGGTCCCGTGTCCTCTCCCTTTTGTGTTGGGGTCCCGTGTCCTCTCCCTTTTGTGTTGGGGTCCCGTGTCCTCTCCCTTTTGTGTTGGGGTCCCGTGTCATCTCCCTTTTGTGTTGGGGTCCCGTGTCCTCTCCCTTTTGTGTTGGGGTCCCGTGTCCTCTCCCTTTTGTGTTGGGGCCCCCCGTGTCCTCTCCCTGTGTTGGGCCCCCGTGTCCTCTCCCTTTTGTCTTGGGGTCCCGTGTCCTCTCCCTTTTGTCTTGGGGTCCCGTGTCCTCTCCCTTTTGTCTTGGGGTCCCGTGTCCTCTCCCTTTTGTCTTGGGGTCCCGTGTCCTCTCCCTGTGTTGGGCCCTGTGTCCTCTCCCTTTTGTGTTGGGGTCCCGTGTCCTCTCCCTGTGTTGGGCCCTGTGTCCTCTCCCTGTGTTGGTCCCGTGTCCTCTCCCTGTGTTGGGCCCTGTGTCCTCTCCCTTTTGTGTTGGGGTCCCGTGTCCTCTCCCTTTTGTGTTGGGGTCCCGTGTCCTCTCCCTTTTGTGTTGGGCCCCCCGTGTCCTCTCCCTTTTGTGTTGGGCCCCCGTGTCCTCTCCCTTTTGTGTTAGGGTCCCGTGTCCTCTCCCTTTTGTGTTGGGGTCCCGTGTCCTCTCCCTGTGTTGGTCCCGTGTCCTCTCCCTTTTGTGTTGGGGTCCCGTGTCCTCTCCCTTTTGTGTTGGGGTCCCGTGTCCTCTCCCTTTTGTGTTGGGGTCCCGTGTCCTCTCCCTTTTGTGTTGGGCCCCCCGTGTCCTCTCCCTTTTGTGTTGGGCCCCCGTGTCCTCTCCCTTTTGTGTTAGGGTCCCGTGTCCTCTCCCTTTTGTGTTGGGGTCCCGTGTCCTCTCCCTTTTGTGTTGGGGTCCCGTGTCCTCTCCCTTTTGTGTTGGGGTCCCGTGTCCTCTCCCTTTTGTGTTGGGGTCCCGTGTCCTCTCCCTTTTGTCTTGGGGTCCCGTGTCCTCTCCCTTTTGTGTTGGGGTCCCGTGTCCTCTCCCTTTTGTCTTGGGGTCCCGTGTCCTCTCCCTTTTGTCTTGGGGTCCCGTGTCCTCTCCCTTTTGTCTTGGGGTCCCGTGTCCTCTCCCTTTTGTCTTGGGGTCCCGTGTCCTCTCCCTTTTGTCTTGGGGTCCCGTGTCCTCTCCCTTTTGTCTTGGGGTCCCGTGTCCTCTCCCTTTTGTCTTGGGGTCCCGTGTCCTCTCCCTTTTGTGTTGGGCCCCCCGTGTCCTCTCCCTTTTGTCTTGGGGTCCCGTGTCCTCTCCCTTTTGTCTTGGGGTCCCGTGTCCTCTCCCTTTTGTCTTGGGGTCCCGTGTCCTCTCCCTTTTGTGTTGGGGCCCCCCGTGTCCTCTCCCTGTGTTGGGCCCTGTGTCCTCTCCCTTTTGTGTTGGGGTCCCGTGTCCTCTCCCTGTGTTGGGCCCTGTGTCCTCTCCCTTTTGTGTTGGGGTCCCGTGTCCTCTCCCTGTGTTGGGCCCTGTGTCCTCTCCCTGTGTTGGTCCCGTGTCCTCTCCCTTTTGTGTTGGGGTCCCGTGTCATCTCCCTTTTGTGTTGGGGTCCCGTGTCCTCTCCCTTTTGTGTTGGGGTCCCGTGTCCTCTCCCTTTTGTGTTGGGCCCCCCGTGTCCTCTCCCTTTTGTGTTGGGCCCCCGTGTCCTCTCCCTTTTGTGTTAGGGTCCCGTGTCCTCTCCCTTTTGTGTTGGGGTCCCGTGTCCTCTCCCTTTTGTGTTGGGGTCCCGTGTCCTCTCCCTTTTGTGTTGGGGTCCCGTGTCCTCTCCCTTTTGTGTTGGGGTCCCGTGTCCTCTCCCTTTTGTGTTGGGGTCCCGTGTCCTCTCCCTTTTGTGTTGGGGCCCCCCGTGTCCTCTCCCTGTGTTGGGCCCCCCGTGTCCTCTCCCTTTTGTCTTGGGGTCCCGTGTCCTCTCCCTTTTGTCTTGGGGTCCCGTGTCCTCTCCCTTTTGTCTTGGGGTCCCGTGTCCTCTCCCTTTTGTCTTGGGGTCCCGTGTCCTCTCCCTTTTGTCTTGGGGTCCCGTGTCCTCTCCCTTTTGTGTTGGGGTCCCGTGTCCTCTCCCTTTTGTGTTGGGGTCCCGTGTCCTCTCCCTGTGTTGGGCCCCCCGTGTCCTCTCCCTTTTGTGTTGGGGTCCCGTGTCCTCTCCCTTTTGTGTTGGGCCCCCCGTGTCCTCTCCCTTTTGTGTTGGGCCCCCCGTGTCCTCTCCCTTTTGTGTTGGGCCCCCCGTGTCCTCTCCCTTTTGTCTTGGGGTCCCGTGTCCTCTCCCTTTTGTCTTGGGGTCCCGTGTCCTCTCCCTTTTGTCTTGGGGTCCCGTGTCCTCTCCCTTTTGTCTTGGGGTCCCGTGTCCTCTCCCTTTTGTCTTGGGGTCCCGTGTCCTCTCCCTTTTGTCTTGGGGTCCCGTGTCCTCTCCCTTTTGTCTTGGGGTCCCGTGTCCTCTCCCTTTTGTCTTGGGTCCGTGTCCTAGGGACTACTATGACCTCACACAAAGTTTCCACATAGGGACCACTATGACCTCACACTCTGCTCTCTCCTCAGACGTTGCCGGCAGACATGGAGGTGCAGTTGATGGAACACATACGTCACACGCTGACCCTGGACAGGAACAAAGATCTGATCATAGAGAAGCTCCTGAGCCTCACCCTGGAGATCATCCACCTGCTGACCACCGAGGTGAGGCCACCTTCCCTAGAGACGGGAGCATTTACAGCAAAAATAATACATCGTAATAATAAAAGAATAATACATAAAATAAATAGATCTGGTGTTTTGTGTTTTGATTTGTGTTTTTATGTTGCTCTGGGTCGTTGTGTAGGATTTTGTTGTTGTGAGGAAGTCACGTGATCACCTCAAAGATGGCAGCATCCCCTCCGTCCCGGATAGAGGAAGCGAGGCCGCGAGCCCCATGGCGGAGTCCCTCTCCGGGGCGGAGGACGGCAGCTTTCACCAGATGGACCTGCAACCCACCGTGACCTCTCAGAAGGAAACCAAAAAGGTGACTTTTTATTTTATTTTATGTATATATATAGCTACATCTCCCAAGAGCCCTTCCCTACACACCCCCCCAAGAGTCCTTCCCTACACACCCCAAGAGCTACATCACCCAAGAGCCACTTCCCTACACACCCCCAGAGCTACATGCCCCCCCCCAAGAGTCCTTCCCTACACACCCTCAGAGCTACATCCCCCCAAGAGCCCTTCCCTATACACCCCCAGAGCTCCCCCCCCCCCCCAAGAGTCCTTCCCTACACACCCCCAGAGCTACATCACCCAAGAGTCCTTCCCTACACACCCCCAGAGCTACATCCCCCAAGAGTCCTTCCCTACACACCCCCAGAGCTACATCCCCCAAGAGTCCTTCCCTACACAACCCCAGAGCTACATCCCCCCAAGAGCCACTTCCCTACACACCCCCAGAGCTACATCCCCCAAGAGCCACTTCCCTACACACCCCACAGCTACATCCCCCAAGAGCCACTTCCCTACACACCCCCAGAGCTACATCTCCCAAGAGCCCTTCCCTACACCCCCCCGCAGCTACATCCCCCAAGAGTCCTTTCCCTACACACCCCCAGAGCTACATCACCCGAGAGTCCTTTCCCTACACACCCCCAGAGCTACATCACCCGAGAGTCCTTTCCCTACACACCCCCAGAGCTACATCACCCAAGAGTCCTTTCCCTACACACCCCCAGAGCTACACCCCCCCCCAAGAGTCCTTCCCTACAGCCCCCCCTCCCCCCAAGAATCCTTCCTTACACACCCCCAGAGCTACATCCCCCAAGAGTCCTTCCTTACACACCCCCAGAGCTACATCCCCAAGAGTCCTTCCCTACACACCCCCAGAGCTACATCCCCCAAGAGTCCTTCCCTACACACCCCCAGAGCTACATCTCACAAGAATCCTTCCTTACACGCCTCCAGATCTACAGCACCCAAGAGCCCCTTCCCTACACACCCCCAGAGCTACATCACCCAAGAGTCCTTCCCTACACACCTCCAGAGCTACATCACCCAAGAGTCTTTTCCCTACACCCCCCAGAGCTACATCACCTGAGAGCCCTTCCCTACACACCCCCACAGCTACATCACCCAAGAGCCACTTCCCTACACACCCCCAGAGCTACATCACCCAAGAGTCCTTCCCTACACACCCCCAGAGGTACATCTCCCAAGAGCCCTTCCCTACACACCCCCAGAGCTACATCACCCAAGAGTCCTTCCCTACACACCCCCAGAGCTACATCACCCGAGAGTCCTTCCCTACACACCCCAAGAGCTACATCCCCCCCAAGAGTCCTTCCCTACACACCCTCAGAGCTACATCTCCCAAGAGCCCTTCCCTATACACCCCCAGAGCTACATCTCCCAAGAGCCATTCCCTATACACCCCCAGAGCTACATCACCCAAGTCCTTCCCTCCCCCACCCCCTCCAGAGCTACATCACCCAAGAGCCCTTCCCTACACACCCCCAGAGCTACATCTCCCAAGAATCCTTCCTTACACACGCCAGATCTACAGCACCCAAGAGCACCTTCCCTACACACCCCCAGAGCTACATTACCCAAGAGTCCTTTCCCTACACACTCCAGAGCTACATCCCCCAAGAGCCACTCCCTACACACCCCCAGAGCTACATCCCCCCCCCCCCCAAGAGTCCTTCCCTACACACCCTCAGAGCTACATCCCCCCAAGAGCCCTTCCCTATACACCCCCAGAGCTACCCCCCCCCCCCAAGAGTCCTTCTCTATACACCCCCAGAGCTACATCACCCAAGAGTCCTTCCCTACACACCCCCAGAGCTACATCCCCCAAGAGTCCTTCCCTACACACCCCCAGAGCTACATCCCCCAAGAGTCCTTCCCTACACAACCCCAGAGCTACATCCCCCCAAGAGCCACTTCCCTACACACCCCCAGAGCTACATCCCCCAAGAGCCACTTCCCTACACACCCCACAGCTACATCCCCCAAGAGCCACTTCCCTACACACCCCCAGAGCTACATCTCCCAAGAGCCCTTCCCTACCCCCCCCCCACAGCTACATCCCCCAAGAGTCCTTTCCCTACACACCCCCAGAGCTACATCACCCGAGAGTCCTTTCCCTACACACCCCCAGAGCTACATCACCCGAGAGTCCTTTCCCTACACACCCCCAGAGCTACATCACCCGAGAGTCCTTTCCCTACACACCCCCAGAGCTACATCACCCAAGAGTCCTTTCCCTACACACCCCCAGAGCTACCCCCCCCCCCAAGAGTCCTTCCCTACAGCCCCCCCTCCCCCCAAGAATCCTTCCTTACACACCCCCAGAGCTACATCCCCCAAGAGTCCTTCCTTACACACCCCCAGAGCTACATCCCCCAAGAGTCCTTCCCTACACACCCCCAGAGCTACATCCCCCAAGAGTCCTTCCCTATACACCCCCCCCCCCCCCCAGAGCTACATCTCACAAGAATCCTTCCTTACACGCCTCCAGATCTACAGCACCCAAGAGCCCCTTCCCTACACACCCCCAGAGCTACATCACCCAAGAGTCCTTCCCTACACACCTCCAGAGCTACATCACCCAAGAGTCTTTTCCCTACACCCCCCAGAGCTACATCACCTGAGAGCCCTTCCCTACACACCCCCAGAGCTACATCACCCAAGAGCCACTTCCCTACACACCCCCAGAGCTACATCACCCAAGAGTCCTTCCCTACACACCCCCAGAGGTACATCTCCCAAGAGCCCTTCCCTACACACCCCCAGAGCTACATCACCCAAGAGTCCTTCCCTACACACCCCCAGAGCTACATCACCCGAGAGTCCTTCCCTACACACCCCAAGAGCTACATCCCCCCCAAGAGTCCTTCCCTACACACCCTCAGAGCTACATCTCCCAAGAGCCCTTCCCTATACACCCCCAGAGCTACATCTCCCAAGAGCCATTCCCTATACACCCCCAGAGCTACATCACCCAAGTCCTTCCCTCCCCCACCCCCTCCAGAGCTACATCACCCAAGAGCCCTTCCCTACACACCCCCAGAGCTACATCTCCCAAGAATCCTTCCTTACACACGCCAGATCTACAGCACCCAAGAGCACCTTCCCTACACACCCCCAGAGCTACATTACCCAAGAGTCCTTTCCCTACACACTCCAGAGCTACATCCCCCAAGAGCCACTCCCTACACACCCCCAGAGCTACATCCCCCAAGAGTCCTTCCCTACACCCCCCCAGAGCTACATCACCCAAGAGTCCTTCCTTACACACCCCCAGAGGTACATCACCCAAGAGTCCTTCCCTACACACCCCCAGAGCTACATCCCCCAAGAGTCCTTCCCTATACACCACCCAAGAGTCCTTCCCTACACACCCCCAGAGCTACATCCCCCAAGAGTCCTTCCCTACACACCCCCAGAGCTACATCCCCCAAGAGTCCTTCCCTACACACCCCCAGAGCTACATCCCCCCCCCCCCAAGAGTCCTTCCTTACACACCCCCAGAGCTACATCCCCCAAGAGTCTTTTCCCTATACACCCCCAGAGCTACACCCCCCCCCCCCCCCAAGAGTCCTTCCCTACACACCCCCAGAGCTACATCCCCCCCCCCCCAAGAGTCCTTCCTTACACACCCCCAGAGCTACATCCCCCAAGAGTCTTTTCCCTATACACCCCCAGAGCTACATCCCCCCCCCCCCCAAGAGTCCTTCCTTACACACCCCCAGAGCTACATCCCCCAAGAGTCTTTTCCCTATACACCCCCAGAGCTACACCCCCCCCCCTAGAGTCCTTCCTTACACACCCCCAGAGCTACATCTCCCAAAAATCCTTCCCTAGACACTCCAAGATGGACACCTCTCAAGAGCTCCTTCCCTACACACCCCCAGATACTGTATACAGTAGTTAAAGGATCACTAAAGGAATTTTTTTTTTTTTTAGCTAAATAGCTTCCTTTACCTTACTGCAGTCCTGGTTTCATGTCCTCATTGTTCGTTTTTGCTTTGAAGTAGCTGTAATTCTGCTGTGATCTCCACACTTCCTGCTTGTCTGGCTCCTTATAACCACAGTACTGGGAGCTTTTCACGGTGGACTAAGCTGTCATTACTGTGTGTCTAAAACTCCTCAGAACCAATCAGATTCATTTTAAAAACAAAACACTGCCCTGGATTTGTTTGTTTTTATTCTGTGAGTCTTTCCGACTCACCTCTCACCCGGAACTTCATGTATGTAACTTTAAAATCGAAAGTGAAACTAGAGGCACATTATACAATTTTTAATCATTTTTAAAGGGAATTAGTTAACGTTTATGTCTCTATACCCAATAAACAGTCATTTCAGCAAAAAATGTTTTCCTTTAGTGACCCTTTAAAGACTGATTAATAAAATAATACATTAGAGGTGACCGTCTCTGTAAACTCCACTTCTACATTGCAGGTTTTAATAAAACATGAAGAGGTGCCCAGCCTGTCCCTGAAAGAATGGGACCATTCAGGGTTCCATAAGGAGGACAGTGACCTGGATACTCCACAGACTCCGCGCTCAGTGGGTAAGAGTTAGGTCTTCCGGGGAAGACCCGTTTATATAGAGGCACAGGTTTAATAAATGGGCATTAAAACAATTGTTGGGTATTCTAAACCTGGCTTTCTATGTATCTCCTGAAGGTGACGGCAATGAGAAGACAGTGGAAAGCTGTGAGAGCGCCCCCTATCCTCGGGACTGTATGGCAGAAGATAACCATGTTATGGCTCAGGGTTATCAGGTACAGGCAGAAGATATCTGGTATACTGTGTTCCTGGACTTTTGTTGTATTGTCCCTGTATTCTTAGAGTATTGGTCTCATTTTCATTGCCTACCGGGCACTTTTACCCCCTTTCTTGCCCAGGCCAATTTTCAGCGCTGTCGCAGTTTGTATGACAATCGTGCTACACTGTACATATATGACATTTCTATCATTTTTTTTCCTCGCAAATAGAGCTTTCTTTTGGTGGTATTTAATCACCAGCCCTGGAGGACAGGCCTGTTGGCGGGGGGCCCTGGAGGACAGGCCTGTTGGCGGGGGGGCCCTGGAGGACAGGCCTGTTGGCGGGGGGGCCCTGGAGGACAGGCCTGTTGGCGGGGGGGCCCTGGAGGACAGGCCTGTTGGCGGGGGGGGCCCTGGAGGACAGGCCTGTTGGCGGGGGGGCCCTGGAGGACAGGCCTGTTGGCGGGGGGGCCCTGGAGGACAGGCCTGTGGGGGGGGGGGGGGCCCTGGAGGACAGGCCTGTGGGGGGGGGGGGGCCCTGGAGGACAGGCCTGTGGGGGGGGGGGGCCCTGGGGGACAGGCCTGTGGGGGGGGGGGGCCCTGGAGGACAGGCCTGTTGGCGGGGGGGCCCTGGAGGACAGGCCTGTTGGCGGGGGGGCCCTGGAGGACAGGCCTGTTGGCGGGGGGGCCCTGGAGGACAGGCCTGTTGGCGGGGGGGCCCTGGAGGACAGGCCTGTTCCCGGGGGGCCCTGGAGGACAGGCCTGTTGGCGGGGGGCCCTGGAGGACACGGGTGATGACCACTGCCGTAGGGTGTCTGCTAAAAAATATATACAAAGGCCCAGATTCTCAAAGAACCGCCTATCTTTAGGCGGGCGTAGCAAATCTCAGATACACTACGCTGCCGTAACTTAGAGCGGCAGGTCCCGTATTCATAAAGGACTTGCGCTCTAAGTTACGGCGGCGTAGTGTAAATGGGCCGGCGTAAGCCCGCCTAATTCAAACTAGGCTGGTAGGGGGCGTGTTGTATGTAAATGATTGGTGACCCCACGTAAATGACGCACTTTACGAACGGCGCATGCGCGCGCATGCTCAGTATCACTTTTGAATTTTCAAAGTAAATTACGCCCGCTCAATGCTTAGTCGACGTGAACGTAACCCTACGCCCATCCTCATTCACGGACGACTTACGCAAACAACGTAAAACACGACGCTGTTCGTACATTTCCGACGTCCATACCTTAACATGACTTACCCCTGCTTTATGAGGGGTAACTTTACGCCGGTCCGACGCCTTACGTAAACAACGTATCTTGATACGCCGGGCGCACGTAAGTTCGTGAATCGGCGTATCTAGCTCATTTGCATATTCGATGCGGAAATATACCGAAGCGCCCCTAGCGGCCAGCGTAAATATGCACCCCAAGATACGACGGCTTAGGAGACTTACGCCGCTCGTATCTAGGCAACAGTGAGGCGTATCTGATTCTATGAATCGGGCGCGGAGATGCGACGCCTCACACTCAGAGTTACGACGGCGTGTCTGGGGATACGCCGTCGTAACTCCTTTGTGAATCCGGGCCATAGTGTTTGGGGGCTCTGAATAATTTTTCTAACAAAAAAATTAATAAAATATTTTTCCATGTAGAA
>NW_024404901.1:0-12211 GCF_905171775.1 Rana temporaria
GGCGTGCCTCCACTGCCAGTGGCGGAACTACCGCCATAGCGACCCACGCAGGCGCTATGGGGCCCGCAGCCGAGTGGGGCCCGCCGATGGGGAGGCAGATCGGTGCGCTGTGACAGTTACAGAACCGATGCTGTGTTTCTCTCCCTCCTGTCGGCAATATTTCTGTCACAGCGCACCGATCTGCCTCCCTGTTCTAACCACATGTGATCCTCTATGTCCTATAGGTGCCTGGTCTCCCCCCAGCGCTGCCTGCTTTCCTCTCCCTAAAAGCTGGGAGATTCGTCAGGACACTGTGAGAGCGGGGGAGAGCTTGCCTGTCTTAATGCACAGGCACTTCTGTGAACTGCCCAGGGGTCCTAGGTGCATGGGGGGCCTTTGAAGTTTCCTCCCAGCAGGTTCGGGCAGCAGTGGTAACCGGTCTCCTCACGTTGGCTCTCTTCTGCTACAGTGTACAGGTCAGTTCTGTTATCTGGCTGTGTCTGCAATGCTCTCTCTCTCTCTCTGGTATCTTCCTCCCCTCAGCCACTATCTGGCCGTCCTGCTCCCTGTCGTCCTCACACAGATCCATTCATCTTTGCCTGTCACACTGCTCCTCTCAGATGCTTGTTATCTCTCCCCCCTCCCCTCCCTGACTTTTCCCCTGCAGACACTTTACCTTCACACATGTGTGTGTCCCAGGATCTACAAACATTACAAATGTCTGGAACCCCCCCCTCCCTTGCACACCCCCAACACTGTTTCTTTACTAGGCAATGGAGATCACTCCATCTCCCCTTCCTGCCAAACAGCCCATTTACTTTTTATACTATGGATATTTATTACCAGCTTAGAGTATGCCCCATGCCCATCTCTGATTATCCCTCTCCAGTCTCCTTGACCGCGATCTATCTGCCCCATCTCATACCCACCCCCACTTTTACTCCCCCCCCTTTTTCTCCCCTACCCCATGGTTCTCATTCCCACCACTTTTTTTTTTTTAGGGCTTAAGGAAGAACACCGAGGTGGAGCATCTTACTACTGCTGCTTGTGTGGGTGAGATGTGTACTGTGTACTGCGCCAATCCCTGCTGACTAGGGATGAGCTCCGCGTTCGATTCGAACGTATGTTCGACTCGAACATCGGTCGTTCGATCGTTCGTCGAAACTCGAACAAAACGGGTCGTTCGCGCCAAATTCGAGTGACGCAAAACGTCCCATAATTCACTGGGGCGTTGAGCGCTGATGATTGGCCAAGCATGCTGTATGTCCCGCATGCTTGGCCAATCACAGCGCTCAAAAAACGAAGAGCCATAATTGGCCAAAGCCAGGGTGGCTTTGGCCAATTATGGCTCAGGGGGATTAGTACACGCCCCCCACTATAAAAGGCAGCCTGCACGGCTGCCTAGTGTAGTGTGTTGGCGGTTCTAGAGAAGATCAGTCAGTCAGACAGAGAGAGATAGAGAGATAGAGACACAGGGCCTGATTTACTAAGCTATGTGCGCTGCGCTGGTTCATGCATTAATTAGTACTCCGGGTGGAGGCTTAATCAGGCGCATGAACCAGCGTAGCAGCCGGCGCATTGAAACTAATATGTAAAGCCGCGCCGAACTCCCTATAGAAGTCTATGGGAGAAATCAAAAGTGTTCATTTTAAAGGCTAATCTGCAAGTTTTGTCCTAAAAAGTGTTTGGGGACCTCAGTCCTGCCCCAGGGAACATGTATCAATGCTTTTTTTATTTTTTAAAACGGCCGTTTTTTCGGGAGCAGTGAAATTAATAATTCTTAAAGTGAAACAATAAAAGTGAAATATTCCTTTAAATTTCGTACCTAGGGGGGGTGTAATGTCAGCATGTGAAATAGCGCATTTTTCCCGCACTTAGAACTCCCCCTGCACAAAGTGACATTCTGAAGGAAAAAAGTCATTTAAAAATTCACACGCGGCTATAATGAATTGTCGGCTCTGACAATTCTAAAGGGATTCATTCATAAAACAAACAAAAAAATGTGTAGGGGTTCCCCCAAATTAAATTACCAGGCCCTTCAGGTCTGGAATGGATATTAAGGGGAACCCCGCCGTAAAAACCAAAAAAAAAAAAGACGTGCGGTTCCCGGCAAATATCCATTCCAGACCCTTCAGGTCTGGTGTGGATTTTAAGGGGAACTCCACCCCAAATTGAAAAAAAAATGGCGTGGAGTCCCCCTAAAAATCCACACCAGACCCTTATCCGAGCACGTTGACCTGGCCGGCCGCAGAAAAGAGGGGGGGACAGAGTGCGGCCCCCCCCCTCTCCTGAACCGCACCAGGCCACATGCCCTCAACATGGGGAGGATGTCCCCATGTTGATGGGGACAAGGGTCTCATCCCCACAACCCTTGCCCGGTGGTTGTGGGGGTATGCGGGCGGGAGGTTTATCAGAATCTGGAAGACCCCTTTAACAAAGGGGACCCCCAGATCCTGACCCCCCCCCTGTGTGAAATGGTAATGGGGTACATTGTACCTCTACCATTTCACCCCAAAAAAAATGTCAAAGTGATAAAAATGACAGTAGCCGGTTTTTGACAAATCTTTTAATAAAGTCTTCTTTTCTTCTTTCCTTCGGGGTTCTTCCGCTGCTTCTTTCTTCTCGTCCACATCTTGCCCGACGTCTTCTTCTATCTTCTCCGTCCGTCCTTCCGCCTTCTGGTCCCGCATCTTGCCCGTTGTCTTCTCCGTCCGCCTCCTCGTCCGCATCTTGGGTCTTCTGCGGTCTTCTTCTCGGTCCGCCGCCTTCTCGTCCCCTGCGTTTGAATTGTAATTGGCCGCCGTTTTCCCGCTCCTGGGACCCGCCCCCCTCTGACGCCACAAGTAAACTCCTTAGAAGGTCATGTGCGTCAGAGGGGGGCGGGGTCACATGAGTGTGACACGGCGGGAACTTCTTCTCCGGGCGGCGCGATTGAAATTGAATTCCCCCGCTGTGTGACGCTCTGCGACCCCGCCCCCCTCTGACGCACATGACCTTCTAAGGAGTTTACTTGTGGCGTCAGAGGGGGGCGGGTCCCAGGAGCGGGAAAACGGCGGCCAATTACAATTCAAACGCAGGGGACGAGAAGGTGGCGGACCGAGAAGAAGACCGCAGAAGACCCAAGATGCGGACGAGGAGGCGGACGGAGAAGACAACGGGCAAGATGCGGGACCAGAAGGCGGAAGGACGGACGGAGAAGATAGAAGAAGACGTCGGGCAAGATGTGGACGAGAAGAAAGAAGCAGCGGAAGAACCCCGAAGGAAAGAAGAAAAGAAGACTTTATTAAAAGATTTGTCAAAAACCGGCTACTGTCATTTTTATCACTTTGACATTTTTTTTGGGGTGAAATGGTAGAGGTACAATGTACCCCATTACCATTTCACACAGGGGGGGGGTCAGGATCTGGGGGTCCCCTTTGTTAAAGGGGTCTTCCAGATTCTGATAAACCTCCCGCCCGCATACCCCCACAACCACCGGGCAAGGGTTGTGGGGATGAGACCCTTGTCCCCATCAACATGGGGACATCCTCCCCATGTTGAGGGCATGTGGCCTGGTGCGGTTCAGGAGAGGGGGGGGGGCCGCACTCTGTCCCCCCCTCTTTTCTGCGGCCGGCCAGGTCAACGTGCTCGGATAAGGGTCTGGTGTGGATTTTTAGGGGGACTCCACGCCATTTTTTTTTTCAATTTGGGGTGGAGTTCCCCTTAAAATCCACACCAGACCTGAAGGGTCTGGAATGGATATTTGCCGGGAACCGCACGTCTTTTTTTTTTGGGGTTTTTACGGCGGGGTTCCCCTTAATATCCATTCCAGACCTGAAGGGCCTGGTAATTTAATTTGGAGGGACCCCACTTGCCCACCGGGTTAATTCTGGCACTTCTCTCCTTCATGTGAAAATCACAATTTTGTGGCTAGAAAATTAATCAGAACCCCCAAACATTATATATTTTTTTTTAGCAGACATCCTAGGGAATAAAATGGCAGTCATTGCAATACTTTTTGTCACACCGTATTTGCGCAGCGGTCTTACAAGCGCACTTTTTTTGGATAAAAATCACTTTTTTGAATTAAAAAATAAGACAACAATACATTTTGCCCAATTTTTTTCTATATTGTGAAAGATAATGTTACGCCGAGTAAAATGATACCCAACATGTCACGCTTAAAAATTGCGCCCGCTCGTGGCATGGCGTCAAACTTTTACCCTTTAAAAAACTCGATAGGCGACGTTTAAAAAATTCTACAGGTTGCATTTTTTGAGTTGCAGAGTAGGTCTAGGGCTAGAATTATTGCTCTCACTCTAACGATCGCGGCGATACCTCACTTGTGTGGTTTGAATACTGTTTTCATATGCGGGCGCTACTCGCGTATGCGTTTGCTTCTGTGCGCGAGCTCGTCGCGACGGGGCGCTTTAAAATTTATTTTTGGGGTTTTCTTATTTATTTTTATTTAGTTTTATAATGTTTTACACTGAAATAAAAAAATAAAAAAAAAATGATCAGTTTTCTTCCTATTACAAGGAATGTAAACATCCCTTGTAATAGGACTAGTGTGTGACAGGTCCTCTTTATGGAGAGAGGCGGGGTCAATAAGGCTGGAAAGCATGGTATTGAAAAAAAAAAAAAAAGATCTCATGCTTTCAGCTGCAATCATGTTCGTTCACCACAGTGGTGTAGTGTATAGCACTTTGACCTAGCAGCAAAAGAGTCGTTGGTTCGAATCCCGCCCGTGACAGCATCTGCATGGAGTTTGCATGTTCTCCCTGTGCCTGCGTGGGTTTCCTCCCACAATATAAAAACACGCTGTAAATCGGTTCCGGTCTAAATAAGCCCTAATATGCAGTAGTATATTAAGGTTTGGTTCTGCCCTAGGCCTGACTACATATCTGCACCTCCTAATAGAAAAATGACCCACCCCTTCCTGTCAAGGTCACACCCTGTTTTTGTATAACCCCGCCCAGTAATTTTCAGGGGACCCACACACTAGTTCTGGGGGGCACTGGATTCCCTTAACCACTTCCATACCAGGCACATACGCACCTTCCCGCCCAAGCCAATTTTCAGCTTTCAACACTGTCGCACTTTGAATGGCAATTGCGCGGTCATACAACACTGTACCCAAACAAAATTGGCGTCCTTTTTTCCCCACAAATAGAGCTTCTTTTGTTGTTATTTGATCACCTCTGCGTTTTTTTTTTGCGCAACAACTAAAAAAAGACTGCAAATTTTGAAACAAAAAAACCTTTTTCTTTTTTTAGGTTAATTTTTTTGTAAATAAGTTTTTCTCTTTCAATTACGGGCACTGATATGGCGGCACTGATGGGCCCCGATGAGATGGCACTGATGGACATCGATGAGGTAGTACTGACGGCACAGATGAGGTGGCATTGATTGGCGGCGCTGCTATGCGGCACTGATGGGCACTCATAGGCGGCACTGATGGGCACTCATAGGCGGCACTGATGGGCACTCATGGGCGGCACAGATGGGCGGCACTTATGGGTGGCACTGATGGATACTTATGGGCGGCACTTATGGGTGGCACTGATGGATACTTATGGGTGGCACAGGTGGGCACTGATAGGTGGGCACTGTGCATGGATGGGCACTGTGGGGTGGCACTGATTTCCCAGTCAGTGCCCATTTGTGGGCACTGATTGGCATATTTTTTCTTATTTTTTAATGCTTTTTGTTTTTTTGTTCTATATTTTTTTTGTTTTTGCACACCCTGGTGGTCCAGGGTGGGCATCCCTGGTGGTCCAGTGTGGTGATCCGAGGGGGGCTGCGCTGATAAACAATCAGCGCGACGCCCCCTGTCAGGAGAGCCGCCGATCGGCTCTCCTATACTCGCGTCTGTAAGACGCGAGTGAGGAAGAGCCATCGATGGCTCTTCCTGTTTACATCGTGATCAGCCGTGATTGGACACGGCTGATCACGTGGTAAAGAGTCTCCGTCTCCGTGAGAGACTCTTTACCGAGATCGGAGATGCAGGGTGTCAGACTGACACCCCGCATCACCGATCGCCGCGCTGCGTGCCCCACAGGCGCGTGCGGCATGAAATCCTGCAGGACGTCCTGTCAGGATTGTGTAACCACTTCCCGGACGTAAATCGGCCATAGGCTGGGCGGGAAGTGGTTAATTTGCATAGTTTTTCTCTCACTTCCTGTTGGCTATGGGGCAGGAAGTGAAGGCAAATCTCCCCAATTGGACACAGATAATACAAAATAAACTGACAGGGCCTATAACCCTCCCTCACTCTATCCAAAATGAAAGAAAATAAAACTTGTTGATTATAGTTCTTGTCAGGGGCGGACTGACCATTGAGTCACTCGGGCACTGCCCGAGGGCCCCATGCCACTAGGGGCCCCATCCGGGTTGCCAGGCTCAGTAAAACCAGGGACAGTATGTAAAAATCTGTGTTTTTTTTAGATCTGTCCCTGATATGTCCGAAAATGACATGCTTTTAATGTGAATATCCCAAGATTTTAGCTGCCCGCCTCTGCACTACCTCCTGGCGTGGTGGTCATCTGTAAGCCAGAGGGACCCCATAATCTTCTATTGCCCGGGGGCCCCATGAGTTGTCAGTCCGCCCCTGGTTCTAGTTTAAGCACAAATTTCATAGAGTTTTATTGAGAGCCCTAAGAAAATATAACCATGCCAATAGGCCAGGATAGAGCGTTGCTAATATGTAGGAATGTGTGTGTTAGAGCACCCCACCCAATGTTAACTAAAAATTATTAATTTGCAAATAAGTATTATCTGCTCATTTTTTTGGGGATGTCTGCACCCCTGATAGTGACAACATTTGTGAGGTGTCTTCACCCTTTCTAATTCATTCACTTCCTGTCACATAGCCAAACAGGAGTGAGGGTAATACCTTACTAATATATTTTCTTGTGGACACAGAGATCAATCTAAATAGTTTCCCATTATGTAAATTGCACTCTAGCATTTTGCTGTGTACACCCAAATTATTAGGGATCTTGGACTTTGGGGTCCATTTACTAAAGGCAAATCCACTCCTACAAGTGCAAAGCAAGGAAGAAAACAAAACAACTTTGCTTCTACAGGATTGGATGTTAAAACCATCAGTGCTTCCTCTCAGATTTTCAGCAACTATGCTTGTACTGCAGAGTGGCTTTGCCTTTACTAAACCCCAAACTAAATAATCATTTGGGGCAGGGATCCTCAAACTACGGCCCTCCAGCTGTTGTAGAACTACACATCCCATGAGGCCTTGTAATGCACTGACATTCACAGACATGACTAGGCATGATGGGAATTGTAGTTCCTGAACAACTGGAGGGCCGTAGTTTGAAGACCCATGATTTGGGTGTACACAGCAGTGCTGGAGTGCAATTTGCTTAATGGGGACACTAGTTAGATTGACCGGTGTCCCCAAGAAATGACACTGGTAGGGATTTAACCTCACTTCCTGTTCAGCTGTGTGACAGGAAGTGAAGCCAATTTTAAGAAAAGGGACACAAAGCTCAACACAAAAATAAAAAAACACAAAGCAGGGGTTCTAACACGCACTTGGCTTCCCTCAAACACCCACAATTTGAATAGGATTGCCTTGCGCTAGATTTAAGCACAGTGCTGTAAATCAGCACGTCAAGCCTGTCCACCAATAGCAAACCCCCCCCCCCCACAGGCCATGTTTGCAGGTTTTCCTTCATCTTGCACATGTGCTTTAAAATAGTCTGGACAGCAATTCTTGATAAGAGAAATCCCCAAAACATGTCCTGTCGGGGTACTTGAGGGCTGAGGACCACTGCAGAATAAATAAAATACTTACCAGTTTTGTCTTTAAAGTCAGGGAGAATAAACATGGCAAACATTTCATGATTACACACCAGGAAAGAAGCTTAGACAAAAATCACACATAATTTGTTAGGCCCAAACCTAGTTCAGCTGCAGCTGTCAACATATGTAGCATGAAAAAGTAACAAAAGACAAACTTAACAATTTTAAAGTAATTTTTATTGGTCAACAAAACAAGGAAAGCAAAAAAAGGCAAACAAAAATACATTTCAAAATTCTAATTAACCATAGCTTTACACATTTTTCATAAATAAGGCCACATAGACAAATACATCAAAGTGAACATTATTTAAAAATAAACCAAAACCATTGGCAAAATAAAACAAAACCCATGCAACAAACCACATTTGTGTTTAGCAACAGCATTTCTGCCAGCCTGCCCCTTCTGAGGCAGCTGAGGACTGATCGATCCAAGCTTTTTATAACAGTGCTAGTAATGAAGCAATTGAAATCACATGATCAATTGCAGTCTCTAGTTTGGGTGAGCTTGTAATTGGGCACACCTGCAATTAACCCAAACCACGCTCTATGAGCATCCAATGAGTGTTTTTCACCTTTTAAAAAGAAAGGATATTTTTTTTCTAAGTGTTTGAGCATGCTCAGTTCATCACACATGTAGGAACCAAGCTGCAATGGAATGAGAGCTTTTTTTTTTTTGTTTCCCCTGATCTGATGCTTTCCAGCCTGAAGGGGAGGTGTTAAAGACAGAAGTAAACACGCACATTTAATAATCTATTTGTGTGAAAAAAAGGTTGCCAATTTTGTTTGGGAGCCACGTCGCACGACTGCGCAATTGTCAGTTAAAGCGACGCCGCGCCGAATCAAAAAACTTGCCCGGTCATTGACCAGAAATATGGTCCGGGCTCAAGTGGTTAAAAATTAACAAAACACAAAAGTGAGCCCAATTTTGGGGATAATGTGAAAGATGATGTTACACTGAGTAAAATAGATACTTACATGTCACGCTTACTATTGGAAACACTCCTGCAATGGGGCCAAAATGAATTCCGTGAATATCCCCATAGGCGACCTTTATTTTTTTTCCAGGTTACCAGTTTATAGTTACAAAGAAGTCTAGTGTAAAAGTATGCTCTCGCTCTAACGCACGCGTCAATACCTCACATGTGTGGTTTGAACGATGTTTATATATGTGGGCGGGACTTGCGTAAGTCCCGCCCACATATGTAAAAAATTATTTTTACTTTTTGCTATAATAAATATCCCCAAAAATATATATTCTAAAAACTAAAAAACCCTCAGTTTAGGCCGATACGTATTCTACATCTTTTTGGTTCCAAAAAATCGCTAATAGCGTTTAGTGTTTGGTTTTTGCAAAAGGTATAGCGTCTACAAATTTTTTGTTTTTGTTGTTTTAACTAGTTATTGGGGGCGATCAGCGATTTTTATCGGTACTGCGACCATTATGGCGGACACATCGAACACTTTCTCTTGAGACACCATTGCATTTCTTCTAGCGATTCAGACTGACTCAGTAAAAAATAGCATTGACCTTACTCAAAAAATGCCACTGGCAGGGAAGGGGGTTAACACTAGGTGCGAGGAGGGGTTAAATATGTTCCCTGGGTGTGTTCTAACTGTAGGAGGGGAGCGGGATGGGACTGACCTGTTAAATGACAGGATCGCGTTCATGAAGGGGAACTCCAGACCCCCCCCAAGAAAATAAGGTGGGTCCCTCCAGGTGCATACCTGTCTCTTAGGCTTGGACTCGGAACATAAGGGGTTAAACCGGGGCCCAAAAAATAGCGTGGGCTCCCCCCCCCCAAGATCCAAACCAAGCCTTATCCCAGGCACGCAGTCTGGTCAGACAGGAATGGGGGTGGGGGACGAGCGAGCGCCCCCCTCCCTCCTGAGCCATACCAGACCACATCGCCCTCAACATGGGGGAGTGTGTGCTGTGGGGGAGGGGGGCACTGCCCCCCCACCCCAAAGCACTCTTGCCCCATGTCGATAGGGGACAAGAGCCTCTTCCCGACAACCCATGGCCGTTGGTTGTCGGGTGGTATGCGGGCGGAGAGCTTATCAGAATCTGAGAGACCCCTTTAATAAAGGGTCCCCAGATTCCGGCCCCCCACCCTATGTGAATGAGTATGGGTACATCGTACCTCTACCCATTCACATGGGGAAATGTAAAGTAAAAAAAAAACACCACACAGAATAAAATATATTTATTCAGCCGGGGGTCTTCTGCCGGGGCCCCCCACCACCACCCCATTAGGCCCCGGGCTTCGCCATCTTCTGCCGGAACCCCCTTCACCAGTGAGGCTCCTGCCTTTGGGGGAGGGTCCCGGGCTACTACGACGGTTTCTGCGGGGGGGGGGTGCACTGGCACCCCACCCCCGTCTTCAGCGACGTAATTCACCGGGACCCCTTCACCAGGGAGGCTCCTGCCTTTGGGGGAGGGTCCCGGGCTTCCACGACGGTTTCTGCGGGGGGGGGTGCACTGGCACCCCACCCCCGTCTTCAGCGACGTAATTCACCGGGACCCCCTTCACCAGGGAGGCTCCTGCCTTTGGGGGAGGGTCCCGGGCTTGTACGGTGTCTTCCGCCGGAGGGCGCCACTCTCCGGGCTTCTGCGATGCCTTCCGCTTCTGCCTGTCTCCTCCGCGGAGCACAGGGCTTGTCTCCGCTGTCTTCTCCCTTCTCTTCCATTCGATGTTGACACGACGAGGTCCGGCGCTGGAATGCCGTCTGAGCAGTGGGCATGGACTTATATAGGGCAATGCCACCATGTGACCTCAACCCATGTGACATCACATTCCCATCATGCCCAGGGAATGTGATGTCACATGGGTTGAGGTCACATGGTGGCATTGCCCTATATAAGTCCATGCCCGCCGCTGACACGGCATGTCAGCGCGGAACCTCGTCGTGTCAACATCCAATGGAAGAGAAGGGAGAGGACAGCGCAGACAAGCCCTGTGCTCCCGGAGGAGACAGGCAGAAGAAGGAAGAGAGAAGAAAGAAGACGGAAGAAAGCCCTGGCTCCGCGGGGGAGCCAGGCAGAAGAGGGAGCAGAGAAAAGACCTGGGAGTTGGCGCACCCCCGGCAGAAGACCAGGAAGACCGGAACCCTGGCGGAAGGCACCGGAAAGACCGGGGGATAGGCGCCATCCCCCGGCAGAAGACCCCGAAGTCCGGATGCCCCTCCCTAATGAAAAAGAGCTTAAATGGGGTGGGGGCATCCGGCGGAAGGCTCCGGAGAGGACCGAGGGATGGCGCCCTCCCCCGGCAGAAATCACCGAAGCCCAGGGTCCCGGCAGAAGATCGGGAGAGAAGAAACCCCCCCTTCTAAGAGAGCTAAAGAAGAAAGGGGGGGCTCCGGAGCTGATTAATAAAATATTTTATTGTGTGTGGTGTTTTATTTTACTTTACATTTCCCCCATGTGAATGGGTAGAGGTACGATGTACCCCATACTCATTCACATAGGGTGGGGGTCCGGCATCTGGGGGCCCCCTTATTAAAGGGAGCTCGCAGATTCCGATTAGCCCCGCCCGCATACCCCGACAACCAATGGCAAGGGTTGTCGGGAAGAGGCTCTTGTCCCTATCGACATTGGGGCAAGAGTGCTGTGGGGTGGGGGGGCAGTGCCCCCCTCCCCCACAGCACACACTCCCCCATGTTGAGGGCATGCGGTCTGGTACGGCTCAGGAGGGGGGGGGGGCGCTCGCTCGTCCCCGCCCCCATTCCTGTCCGGGCCAGACTGCATGCTTGGGATGAGGGCTTGGTTTGGATCTGGGGGGGACCCCCGCGCCGAATTGGCGCGGGTTTAACCCCTCACGTTCCGGACCAAGCCTAAGAGCCTAATGTAGCCCTGGAGGGGGACCCGCGCCGATTTCAAGTTTGAAATTTGGCGCGGAGTTCCCCTTCAGGGCTGAAAACAGCTCGGAGATTCCCGTGCGCCGCGTCACGCAGCGCATTCACGGGTACGCCGCTTGGTATTTACCAAGATTTTCACGGCGTACTGACAAGGCGCACGGGAATCCCTGACTTTTCTCTCTGCGCATGCCCAGTATGCAAATGAACCTCCCGAGGTTCAGGCGCACTGTGCAAGCGTACGGGGATCTGTTTTCAAAAAACACTTTCCCTTTCAATTCGGCCCGCCAAACACTTCAAAACACATGTCACTTCACTTCCCCTGCATCCCCCCACCTCCCCCCCTAATAAACTCCCGCCCAAACCCCCGCAATTTACAGTTTAATGTGCCGTGCGCCAGGTCTGTACTGGTGCACAATGCACCCTCTCCTGGGCGCACGGAGCACATTAGTAACTAGGGAAATACACTGCACTAGCAGCGTATTTCTTTAGTAAATGGCAAAACGGCTGCTACTCCTGCTTTTACTCCATGAGTCATGGAGTAAAGGCTTGGTAAATCAGCCCCACAGTGTTTGAA
>NW_024404902.1:0-12068 GCF_905171775.1 Rana temporaria
CAGGATAGGGAGGTGGCTGATATTTAGCCTTAAGTGGGTCTTTAAAATATATGTAAACTTAACAATCAACTTATCTTTTTGTCTGTTAAATATACAATTGGAAGTGTTTTGTTGTATCAGTTAAAAAACAATGAGCTGATAACTTCCTGAGTTTTCTGCCTCTGTTGCACTATTAGCAGCTACACTGTTCCCAGCTTTCTCTGTGTACTTCAAAACACCTCCCACTGTTTGGAGGAAAAGAAGATTTGGGGGGCGGCGTTTTGAAAACCTGTAAAATTTGATGAAAATGTATATCATTGCTGTTTGGACACAAACTAAAATATGGCTTATCTCTATGAAAAGGACATTTACACACCTAGTCAACATCAAAGAGGGCTAGGTAAATGTATGAGTTAGTTGACTAGTATGACCTCTCCCTCCACACCTGGACAGTATGGTTACTGAATAGGGAGGGACGGAATGGACAATACCAGGAAACCTGCAGGGCTGGGGGATCATGTGGACAGCTGATGTGGTTACCTGTTCAAGAAGTCAACTGTAAGGCCTCGTACACACGGCCGAGGAACTCGACGTGCCAAACACATCGAGTTCCTCGGCCAGTTCAGCCCTGAAGCCGCCGAGGAGCTCGGCGGGACGAGAGCTCCCATAGAACAACGAGGAAATAGAGAACATGTTCTCTATTTCCTCGCCGAGCTCCTCGTCGGCTTCCTCGGCCGAAAGTGTACACACGGCCGGGTTTCTCGGCAGAATTCAGCCAGAAACTCGGTCGGAAGCTGAATTCTGCCGAGGAAACTGGTCGTGTGTACGGGGCCTCAGCCTGGGACAGGAATGCACTTCTATGACCTTTGGTTTAAGATATCTTCACTCACTGCAATTACCAAACTGGAGGGGGCGTTTCAACTCTGGACAAAAAGGGCCCTTGGATGAGAGAGTCAGAGAGAATGTGTGTATGTGGGTGTTAGACTAGCATAGACCCCCTTCTCCCCTATCACCTCATTCCCCTCTCATTATTTATAACTGTAATGTATTTGTATCCCTATTGCAAATTATCCAACCCTTATTATAACAGTTATTCCTCCTTCGTTGGAATCCAGACACCCCAAACAGAGTGTATGAAGTACTGAAGTCCTTTTGGGTTTCTGTAGTACTGTAGGGTAATAATGCTGTTCCTCCATAGATACAGTACTGTGGGTGAGCATTATCACTCTAAGTCAGGGAGTGGGTTATTAGCAGGATAACCAGGTGAAAGTAAAGAGAAACAATACAACAATAAAGAAAACTAGAGCAGCCATCACAACAATGGACCGTTAAAGGTGTTGTAAAGTTTTTTTTTTTTTTCACCTTAATGCATCCTATGCATTAAGGTGAAAAAACACCCCGCTGTCATGGACCCCCCAGCCCCCCCTGTTTTACTTACCTGAGCCCGTTCACCTGATGTGCGCATCCTCCGGCGTCCTCTTCTCCACTGAGTCTGGCCATTGATTGGATAGATTGATAGCAGCGCAGCCATTGGCTCCCGTTGCTGTCAATCACATCCAATGACGTGGCCACCGGGGGCGGGACCGAGTCATACACTTGGTGTTTATGGATGCCAAGTGTATGACACAGGAGCGCGCCTGCAAACTAACCCCCTCGGGAAAGAGTTTCCCAGAGGGGGTTAGCTTTAGCCGGAAGGAGCCGAGACAGACGCCGTGGGACCCCAGAAGACGAGGATTGGGTCCACTCTGTGCAAAACAAACTGCACAGTGGACGTAAATATAACATGTTTGTTATAAAAAAAAAAAACTATACTTAACCTGCAATAAATAAAATTGTTGTTCTTGGGTTTAGATGCACTTTAACCACTTAAGCCCCGGACCAATATGCAGCCTAAAGACCCAAGGTGTTTTTACAGTTCGGGACTGCGTCGCTTTAACAGACAATTGCGCGGTCGTGCGACGTGGCTCCCAAACAAAATTAGCGTCCTTTTTTCCCCACAAATAGAGCTTTCTTTTGGTGGTATTTGATCACATCTGCGGTTTTTAGTTTTTGCGCTATAAACAAAAATAGAGCGACAATTTTGAAAAAAAAGCAATATTTTTTACTTTTTGCTGTAATAAATATCCCCCAAAAACATATATAAAAACATTTTTTTTCCTCAGTTTAGGCCGATACGTATTCTTCTACCTATTTTTAGTAAAAAAAATCGCAATAAGCGTTTATCGATTGGTTTGCGCAAAATTTATAGTGTTTACAAAATAGGGGATAGTTTTATTGCATTTTTATTATTTTTTTTTTTTTACTACTAATGGCGGCGATCAGCAATTTTTTTTCGTGACTGCGACATTATGGCGGACACTTCGGACAATTTTGACACATTTTTGGGACCATTGTCATTTTCACAGCAAAAAATGCATTTAAATTGCATTCTTTATTGTGAAAATGACAGTTGCAGTTTGGGAGTTAACCACAGGTGGCGCTGTAGGAGTTAGGGTGCACCTAGTATGTGTTTACAACTGTTTGGGGGTGTGGCTGTAGGAATGACGTCATCGATCGTGTCTTCCCTATAAAGGGAATGACGCGATCGATGCGCCGCCATAGTGAAGGACGGGGAAGCCGTGTTTACACACGGCTCTCCCCGTTCTTCAGCTCCGGGGAGCGATCGCGACGGAGCGGCTATAAACAAATAGCCGCGCCGTGGTCCCGGATCGCTCCCCGAGCGGACCCGACCTCCGCATGTAGCGGGGGGGTCCCGATCGGACCCCCCACCCGCTAATAGGCGAGGACGTACGTGTACGCCCATGTGCCTGTACGTGCCATATTGTGGACGTATATGTACATGCGGGGGTCGGGAACTGGTTAAACACACGTTTTTTTATTCACGAATCTGTCTCACGATCGATTTAATAGCAGTAAGTGTGCTATTTAAATATAAGCCAAGGTATCAACTTTATTTCATTGGCTAAGCCAGCCATTCGATGAACGATTTTCAAATTTTATACCACTTTCTCAAAGTGCTATCGGAGGGCAGAGAAGTAGAGTATTGAGTAATTTTTGAAACGTTTGACGAGAACCTAGAAGTCAACAATCAGCCAGTCGCTCATTTTGTCGCAGTTTTTTTACAACTGTCCCTTATATCGAAAGGGGGAACATGTTAGTACTGAGAGAGACTACGGAAAGAGTTTGACGAGAGCCTAGAAGTATTGATTTATCATGAATGACCTGGAGATTCGTAGAACACGGAAGACTTCTTATTCGGTGAGTAAAATCATGGAATGTTTTAAATGTTCAGCTGATGAATGTCAAGGTTTATCGAAACAGATTTGTTATTCTGTTTTATGGAAGTCGTTATATTTGCAATGTTTAGAATCTAATCTGGCTATTGATGCAGAGAGATTCTCGTTATCTAAAATTAAAAGGAAATTAAGTAATGTAATGAAACTAGTTACAGATTTTAATTCAATGATTTCTGAGGTAACAGAAATACATTCAGAGGACACTTCGGGTAATGCAGGCAATATGCAAACACATGAGAATGTATCTACTGCAGCTAGTTGTTTAAATTGTGGAACTGTATGTAATTATGTTGAGCGGAGTGAAAAAAACGCAGTCAGATATGGTATTAACAGAATTTGCTCAGTCCTCAGATAAAATGGAGGAGATACCACATGCAGGGAAACAGGATAATATTATTGCAGCAGACATTACTAAAAACACAGTGAATGTTTTTGAAAGCATTTCAGGCAATAGTGACAAGGAATGTGTTACGTTTGTTCATTCTAAGAAGCAATGTGTTTATCCATCGTCATATGCACAGAGAAAGCAAGTTTTCAAATGTTCTTTATGTCGCAGGAAAGGTCATATGGCAAAATTTTGTTGGTCAGTGAGTGACAGGAAGTCACATAATTTCAAAACTTCTCCAAGGCGTTATGAAGTTTACTCTGTAAGATGGAGTAATCATAGGAGGTATAATTTTCAAGTTAGACAAGAAGAACAATATTATTTAAAGTACAATAAGCCATTTGTTACTTCTAATGTCACGCTGGGAGGAAACAATAGATATGTTCCTTAGTGAGCGGCATGGAATTTATGATTTTTGGTTATGACTTTTTGGCTATGATTTTTGGTATTGCATAAGGTTTATTGAATAAGGTTTTGACGTAAGTTTGACAGATTTCATGTTGGGAATCAGAAAGTTGAATATTTTATTTTTCTGGCAGAATTGCAGACAATTCTGAAAGAAGAGATTTTAAGTGGAATATATGTAACGTCTAGCTCGTGAAATTTTAAGGAATATTAATTGGTTTAGAAAAAGAGACAGAATTTATTGTTTCTTTACTTGTATAGTGTAGTGGATGTGCATTGTACAGTAAATGTAACAGATCATATTGAAGTTTTTTTAAGACATGAAGGGAATTGATTTTAATGATAAAAGAAATCGAATTAATAAGTAAGGATTTATATATGTGTATGTATGTAGTGTTATTTGTTTCAAACATTGAGTACAATATATATTATTCCTATCTCAGCTCTTCACAGTCCATCCTTAGTAATTTTGGAGTAAGTGACATACATCCTTGTGATTTAAATTTCGCGGGGTTTTGCTTCCAAAGCTCTCCTTTGTAAGAAAAGGTGGGGGCCAAGTTGGAGGAGTTTGCAGACTTGCTGACAGCCTGATAGGAATCACACACACAAGGAAGTTGATCCAGTTTGAAACACATACACATACGCACAATATATGTATATATATATATATATATATATATATATATATATATATATATATATATATTTATACTATCTTTATTAGTATTTTGAGGTTTCTATTTAAGAGACTTTAGCAAAGGAAGTAGGTTTTACATGGTGAAATGGTGATTCAACCTGAATTGGTATAATTGTTGCAAGGAAAACAAACACACAGATACCCTAATTTGCTGAAGAACAGAAAAAGGAATTTTTGTTCCTCTACAGGTTGATTCGACATCTTCTATGGTTCATGAGAACGTTGATGTTGCGTCATGACTTTCAATGGGTTTTTGTGTCTTGTTATACCTCAACACCTTTAGGGAATTCACTAAATTCATTCATGAGAGTTTAGGTCACTTTGGTAAAAGAATAATTGTTTGATTTTTTTTATAGTAAAGTTATATTGGGACAAAATGGAATACATAACAGACAGTGTAATTTAATCTTGTTTGGTTTGAGTAGTGTCAGAAGTATACCATCTTCTGCAACACTGTGAATTTATTGACAGGAAGGAAATGTTGTTTGTATTTTCTCAATAAATTTTTTTGTCTACGATGCACAGAGGGGCAATAGAGAAAACATAATGATTAATGGTGTAAGTTCAAAGACCTCTCAATTCAGTGGAATATGCACGTAGACAACAAAAATATGGATATACATTGATTAGTGGAAATGGTATATTATGAGATGATAATGTTATTTTATGAGATAAAAATTTATATTTTGAGATAAATGATACTGCTTTTCTTTTTTCTAGGAATGATTTTTACAAAAATTGATCAAAGAAGGAAAGATGACTACAAAAGAGATGAAAAATCTTAAAGAAAGAAAGTTCATCATCATCGTCATCGTCACAGGATTAATTTTTTCACTATTGACATTTTTATCAGTGGTAAAATATATCACAAACTGTTCCAGCCATGTAGAGGTTAACAGGATTGACAATTTTCTCAAAGACATTACAGTATTAAGAAGCAAAAGAAATATGGACAATGATATTAATGTAGATAACAAATTGGATAGGTTTAGATATACCAATGTCAATACAGCTGATGATTTGATTGGGTATATAGCTGTGGGACAGGGATATGAGCATTGTATGGAATTATATTTCATTCATAGTAATGAGGTGGAAATAGAAGTTAAAATAGAGTCGAAAACCAATTTTGTTAAAATGCAAGGATTTTATAGGTCTAATAACATAACCAAGACTTTTGAATGTAATATACTGAAAAGAGCTTTTTGGACATTATTTGTAAAAGGTAATGATTCAACAATTTGGTCTGGAGATGTCAATAATGATGTGATAAGCTCTGGGAAAATATTTTATCCAGTAGAACAGGATTATTACCTTTTTCAAAGTTTTGTACAAATATTAAATCCAAAACATTTAAAAATAATTGGAGATAAAAAGGGAGACATTGTAAGAAAATGGGATTTTAGAGTAATAAGAAAATCTACTCAGTTACGAGTCAAAATTAGCATTACTGTGGTAGATATTATTGTTCCAGAGATAAAAGTTTCACCACAGTCTTTAAAAGTCATTGAAGATGAAGATGGATTGAATTTGATGTGTAGTACTCAAATTTATTTACCTCAAAGTTCATTGTTAACTTGGAAAAGGAATGGTGATTTTTTGGGTAGTTTTTTCCACAGTACAACTAATATAATTCACAAAGGAATTTTTGGTAATGTGAATTGGATCAATGATAAATTTATTTATCATCAATCAGGTGTATCTTTAAATGATACTGGTATATATGAGTGTTGCATATTAATAGAAGGCTATCCCTTGAAATGTGCTAATGCAAGTATAATTGTCATGTCCCCAGGGAAAACTCAATGTGTTGGTAAAAACAGTGTTCTTGCTAATCCCTTCCAGATTAACCATTTACAATCCAGAGCTCTATTGAGAGAGGGAACATTCGTCATTATATTGTGGAATTTTAATATTTCAGAATGGAACATTTCTACAAGGTTTCCACAATGTCAAAGACATTTGGTTAATATGGAATTGGGTATTGAAAGATGGTTTGGAATCAATAGTCATAACAGAAATAGACGTGGTATTGTCGAAGGAGCCCTAGGGGGCATAGGTATAATTGGCAGCATTGCAAATAGTATGGATATTAACACGTTAAAATCTGATCTTGAGTCAGCAGGTTTAGTGGGAAGTAAAGGTTTTAAGATCCAAAGAAACTTAAATCAGATATTAGAAGATATGGTTATTAAAACAGCCAATGTAATGGGTCCATCCATACTACATCTTCAGAATATTACTCTCAATTTAATGACTAGTGAAGAACATTCACATATTGCCAGATTATGTTTAGAAATTCAAACAGAATATTCCACTAATTTTAAAATAATTGCACAAGCTTTTCAGAGTGGAGTTACCCCTCTTGGTATATTGCAGAATTTACCCAGAGAATATGCATATGCAAGAAATCATACTGATTTATGGGTAAATAAATGGTTAGGATGTAGTCAGGATGTATGTTACATAGTTACATAGTTACATAGTTAGTCAGGTTGAAAAAAGACACAAGTCCATCCAGTTCAACCTCAAAAAAAATAAACAAACAAAATAAAAAACACAATACAATCCCATACACCCAACTCCATACCCACAGTTGATCCAGAGGAAGGCAAAAAACCCCAGCAGAGCATGATCCAATTTGCTACAGCAGGGGAAAAAAAATCCTTCCTGATCCCCCGAGAGGCAATCGGATTTACCCTGGATCAACTTTACCTACAAATCTTAGTACTCAGTTATTTTATGTACATTTAGGAAAGAATCCAGGCCCTTCTTAAAGCAATCTACTGAGCTGGCCAGAACCACCTCTGGAGGGAGTCTGTTCCACATTTTCACAGCTCTTACTGTGAAAAAACCTTTCCGTATTTGGAGGTGAAATCTCTTTTCCTCTAGACGTAAAGAGTGCCCCCTTGTCCTCAGTGTTGACCGTAAAGTGAATAACTCAACACCAAGTACACTGTATGGACCTCTTATATATTTGTACATGTTGATCATATCCCCCCTAATTCTCCTCTTCTCAAGAGTGAATAGATTTAGTTCTTCTAATCTTTCCTCATAGCTGAGCTCCTCCATGCCTCTTATCAGTTTGGTTGCTCTTCTCTGCACTTTCTCCAGTTCTCCGATATCCTTTTTGAGAACTGGTGCCCAAAACTGAACTGCATATTCCAGATGAGGTCTTACTAATGATTTGTACAGGGGCAAAATTATATCTCTGTCTCTGGAGTCCATACCTCTCTTAATACAAGAAAGGACTTTGCTCGCTTTGGAAACCGCAGCTTGGCATTGCATGCCATTATTGAGCTTATGATCAACTAAAACCCCCAGATCCTTCTCCACTACAGATCCCCCCAGTTGTACCCCCCCTAGTATGTATGATGCATGCATATTCTTAGCCCCCAAGTGCATAACTTTACATTTATCAACATTAAACCTCATCTGCCACTCAGTCGCCCAATTAGACAGAGCATTGAGGTCAGCTTGTAAATTGGAGACATCCTGCAAGGACGTTATTCCACTGCATAGCTTGGTGTCATCTGCAAAGACAGAAATGTTACTTTTGATCCCAGACCCAATATCATTTATAAATATATTGAAAAGTAAGGGTCCCAGCACTGAACCTTGGGGTACACCACTGATAACATTGGACCATTCAGAGTAAGAATCATTAACCACGACTCTCTGAATTCTGGCTTTCAGCCAATTTTCTATCCATTTACAAACTGATATATCCAATCCTGTAGACCTTACCTTACACATGAGCCGTGTGTGCGGAACTGTATCGAACGCTTTTGTAAAATCCAAATATATCACGTCCACAGCCACGCCTCTGTCCAGGGTTTTACTTACCTCTTCATAAAAGGAAATCAGGTTTGTCTGACAACTTCTGTCTTTCATGAATCCATGTTGTCTGCTGCTTAAATAGTTTTTTTCCTGCAAGAACTCATCCATGTGGTCTTTTATTAAACGTTCCAGTATCTTCCCAACTATAGAAGTTAGACTAACAGGTCTATAGTTACTTGGTAAAGACTTTGTTCCCTTTTTAAATATAGGCACCACATTGGCTCTACGCCAATCCAGTGGTACTATTCCTGTCATTAATGAGTCCCTAAATATTAGATACAGTGGCTTTGAAATGACAGAGCTCAACTCACCTAGGATCCGTGGGTGGATGCCATCTGGTCCAGGTGCTTTATCCACCTTTATTCTGTCTAAATATTTCTGGACCATATCACTTTTGAGCCATTGTGGATTTGGGGCTGTGTCACTCCCACCCCCATTTTGGACATGAGCTCCCCCATGCTCCATTGTATACACAGAGCTGAAGAAAGCATTTAATAAATTTGCCTTCTCTTTGTCCCCAGTCACCCACTCTAGATTATTTTGTAAGGGGCCTACATGCTCAGACTTCACCTTTTTACTATTAATATATTTAAAGAATTTTTTGGGGTTTGTCCTACTATCTTTTGCAATCTGTCGTTCATTTTGAATTTTGCATCCTTGATTTCCTTTTTACATATCCTGTTATATTCTTTGTAACATTTAAACAACACAAGTGTTCCTTCATTTTTATATTTTTTAAAAGCTACTTTCTTATTGTTTATAGCTTTTTTAACTTTGCCCGTGAGCCACATAGGTTTTATTTTTAGCCTTTTAAACTTATTGCCCATGGGAACATACTTTGCAGTGAGGTTCCACACAGTCTTTTTGAAAAATTCCCATTTCTGTTCTGTGTTCATCTGTGTCAATAGTCCCTCCCAGTCCAAGTCCTGGAGAGCAGCCCTCATCCTTGGAAAATTTGCTCTCGTAAAATTTAGTGTTTTAATATTTCCTGTATGTATTTCCTGCTTATAGTTAACATTAAATGAAATCATGTTATGATCACTGCTACCCAGGTGTTCCTTTATCTGAACATTAGTAATAAGCTCTGCATGGTTTGAGATTATCACGTCCAACAGAGCATCATTCCTAGTTGGGGCCTCAATAAACTGCACCATAAAATTGTCCTGCAATAGGTTTTTAAATTTTTGTCCTTTAACTGTCCCAGAAGTGCCATTAATCCAGTCAATTTCTGGGTAGTTAAAATCCCCCATTATTATCACCGTCCCAGCCCTTGCAGCCCTTTCCATCTGTGCAAGGAGCTGAGTCTCCACCTCCTCATTAACATTGGGTGGTTTATAACAAACTCCAATGATTAATTTTGAACTACGCACATCTGTATGCAGTTCCACCCATAATGCTTCAGCCTCACCACACTCTCCATGTTACAGTTCTTCTATGATTCCTATAGCAGGGAGAGAACAAATTTTGGTTCCAATTACTGTTTTGGGATTACCAATTAGTGATACTCAATTATTATTTTATAAATTGCAGTATACAGATTTTGCGCTTAACAAGGATAATTTGGAATTAGAACAATTAGATTTGTCATCATGTTTACAATTTCAGTCTAAAGTTATTTGTTTACCTAATCAAGATAAAAGGATATTTCATTCTTGTTATCATAATCATACATTATGTTCTGCAAGAATAGAAACATTTGAAGCTTCTTCTGAATTAACTACTCTTGTAGATAAAAGGAAGGTTTGTTTTCAGATCATGAAAGATACAGAAAGGGTTCAGACTTTCTTTTCCTCTTGCACAAACACAGAAAACCTAAATCGGGGATTGTATTGTGTAGAAGGTGATTTAAGGGCCATAAATGTAAATGGTATAAGAACTAATTTATCTCATCTATCATTGAGAAATGTTAGTGTTAGTCCGGCACTATATAATTTGTCTCAAATAGATGAGTTTCCGTGGAGAGAATGGGTTAACGTAATTCAAAAGGATCAAGGTTTATTAATGGCTCTAGCTAAAGAACTCAGGAATGCAGAGATATCGTTTAAACATGAGCAAGGGAATTTGCAAGAGGTAGTTCATCAATGGTCCACTTTAGCAGGTTCCAGCTGGTGGCATCAATTTAAAAATAGTATATCTATTTGGGGAAAAACTTCAATTACTTCCGCAGCAGGAAATATTTTATCACATCCTATAGTTATTATTTTTATTATTATTATGTTATGCATTATATATCAATTATTTTTAATGTTTAGAATGAAAAAACTGTATAAGCAAAATCAGAAATGAAATCAAGAAAGGTGATGATATGTTGCAAAATAAGCTTAAAAGGAGATTAGGTTTTGGAGTTGCAAACTCGATGACAGGTGACAATGCATTTGGAGTTATTAGATCAAAGTCAGAGTGTTTGTGACATAAATGTGTGTATAAATGATTAGAAATATGATCATTATTCATATTTCAGAGGGGAATGTATATTCTAAAATCCCTTCCGGAAGGATTTTATAAAGAATATATATATTCTTGTTAATATGAATGAATGCGAGACTGTTTGAGCTAGTAATTTTCTTATGTAAATTCGCTGGATTCGATATTTGAAACTCCAAAAACGTATAAGTTTGAATATGAAATATATATATATGTTCATTTGAAGTGTTTAATGTTGTAAGTAAAGAATTGTATTTGATTGGAATGTGTTCTCCTATTGAGGTATTTCATGTGACTGTTTCTAAGTTGTATAGCTACCCCCATGTATAGTGTCAGTGATTGATTAGCTAGGCCACATCTTGTTTAGACTGTGCTTTTAGCTGTGTCTGCAGACCTTTCCCCTTTTCTTCCTAAACAAGCCATTTCCTCTTGAGATCTACAGAATATTTAGACTAGGTTCTCAGGAGTCATTTCCAATGTAAAGGTTGATATAGATGTAAACCAGATGTTGTATCAGGTTTTCATTATAAGTCACACCCTTTGGGAGGGTATATTTCTGAGCGCGAAATTCAGACAAAGAAATGTCTTTGATATATAAACTGAAGGTCTTATAGTTTGCGCAGCTCTTTCCTATTCAGCCACCATCAAGAAGAAGAAGCTCACATTCACAGACATCTTGCAAGCATACAGAAAAGTCTTGAAGCACACATCTCATTCATTTGAAATTCTTATTTTTTGAACTCTTATTTGAAGCTATTGATACATTGAAATTGTTTTTGTACTTATGTTAAGTGTGTACATTAAACACACGTTTTTTTATTCACGAATCTGTCTCACGATCGATTTAATAGCAGTAAGTGTGCTATTTAAATATAAGCCAAGGTATCAACTTTATTTCAATCTGCCTTTCACCTGCCCTCTGAAGAGCGATCACTTTTCAGAGGGCCAGCAAGGTCTGGTGTTGGTGCGAGCGTAGATGGGTTTTTCAGAGGCCTTTTCCTCATGTTTGTACCTATGACTCAGAGCACAGGAGTGAAATCCC
>NW_024404903.1:0-7031 GCF_905171775.1 Rana temporaria
AATACCCAGTAGATCCAACAGTCTTTTGATGAGCTTACTCGCTATGTCTCTTCCCTAATCTGAAAGGATTTGCTGAGGCAGGCCATAATATACAAAGACATTTTCTACAAGTACTTTGGCTACAGTTGAGGCTTGTTGGTCTCTGGTTGGAAATGACTAGGTTTACCGGTTAAGGTGGTCAGTTATGAGGATATTTACTTGAGGCAGGGTCCAGACACAATATCAACGCACACCAATTCCATTGGTCTTTGACTTTGGAGATTGCCCACGAGTGTGGCTTTGGTTGGTAAATATTTTACGGAATACACTTTAGAAAAGACTGAGAATAGCCCTCAACTTTAGCTTGCCAATAGAAGCAGTCTCCGACTAGACAAAGTTCTCTCTTGGGCCTAGGTTGCCATACTCATGTAATGCTGTCAATATGGTCTCTCTGTTTTCTGATAGGAACTGCTGCCATCTGCCATTAAGAGTTGTCCGAGGGGCCTCTTCAGTAGACCAACCCATCTCCCAACTGCAACAGATTCCATTCTCTGTGGACAGATCATGCTTCTTTTGGAGTATCAGTTAGCAGCAAGTCTGGAGATTTAACTCTCTAGAGCTATCATCGTTAGATTACAGAGGATATCTTCTTGCTGGTCTTTCTATAGATCCTTTTTTGACAATCTGGGCAAGCCCTCACCTCTTTTGTGGAAAGGTCACCGTAATATTTGGAAATGCCAGCGGTGGTAACTTTGAAGACTTCAGTTTCTATTGCGTCTTTGGCGCGGTGCTCCAGCCCCTAACATAGTGCTTGCACTCCTTTTCGAGTTGTGTGCAGCTGTCTGAACCATAAGACCTTCTGGAAAAAGCATTGGTATCCCTGTTTTAGACTCCGGGGCTTCAGGTTGAATCAGAATCCAACAGAACAGCCATCCACCGCGTCGGTAGTATCTAGCTTGGACAAGGTGAGTCCATAAGCAAGTGAATTGTTGTCAGCCTTGACCACAAAGTCTGGACCATACAGGTAGACCTTTAGCCTTTCTACCACCACCCTCTTTGAAGGCATAAAACTCCAACTTGTGAGTGGGGTAGTTTCCATTGGCTGGGTTCAGACTTCTGCTCACATATGCAACTGGTCGCAGATGAACAACATGCTCTTGGTATAATACCCCACCCAGTCTCTCTCTGCTAGCACTGGTCTGTAGTTCATATGGTTTAGAGGGGTCAGCATAGGCTAGCACCAGAGCATTGGTTAGAGTCCTCTTCAGCTGGCGGAATGCCTGCTCACACTAATGTGTCCCCTAGTCTCAAATAGATTCTCTAGGCTTTCTGGGTCCCTTACTTGGATTATTTGGCTTGGATGCATCCATGTCTTCCTCCTCATTCTTTAACAACTCATAGAGGAGTTGGGCTATTTTAGTGAACCCTTCGACAAATCTTTGGTAGTAGCAGCAGAATGCCAAGAATGACCTTAGTTCAGTGACGTTTTTCGGTCTAGGCCCAGAAGTGACAGCTTCTGTTTTTGGCAGTTGGCAGCTCCCTCTGCGGAGACAACATGCCCTAGATACTTTTGGTGTCTGAGAGTTGATAAAGTTGTCTTTGCAGAAAAATCAATTCTAACCCTTTTTGAGAGAGTTTCTGCAGTACCTTTTCCATTCACTTCTTGTGTTCCTCAAGAGTCTTTCCGAAGACGATGATATTATCAAAAGACCTCAATTAGGTTTAGATATTTCATCTGTGGCTCCCCCAACCAGATCAAATGGTGCCACTTGAGTAGTTGAGCTTACCTGCCTGAGCAACATCTGAGGTTTTAGCTTGACTGGGAGATTGATATCGTTTCACAGACTGACAGGGATATTTCTGTGACTTTGCAGCAAGGCCTCAGTTGACACTACCTTGGGAATCAGCTCCACCTCAGTGTCCTCCCCTCGATAATCGGCTTCAAGGACAAGAGCCCAGGCTGTTCCCTGGTTAACTCGATAGTGACTAAAGCCATTAAAGCGGGGGCTCACCCTAAAAAAAAAAATTTCTTTATCTACCATACAACCTAGCATACTAGCGTCAGCTACAGTATGCCTTTTTTTTTTTGCGGTGTACTTACGGTTTAATCCGTAACTTTCTTTTCAGACTCTGGCCGGGAAATGGGCGTTCCTATGAAGACGGGTACATGATTGACGTCCAGCTATGGCGCGTCATGCCTTCCAAAAAAAAGCCGAAATAGGACGCGGACATATAGGGCACCTGCGCAGTTAGCTCCTAGTCTGTGCGCAGGCGCCGTATAGCGCCGTGAAGAGCGGAGTCCTATTCCGGCTATTTTTGGAACGTGTGACGTGCCATAGCCGGCCGTCAATCATGTTCCACTCTTCATAGGAACGCCCATTCTCCGCGGGTGTCTAAAACGAAACTTACGGATTAAACCGTAAGTACAGCACAAAAAAAATAAATAAAAAAAAGGCATACTGTAGCTGATGCTAGTATGCTAGTTTGGATGGTACAAAGGTGTGTTTTTGGGTGAACCTCCGCTTTAAGCCATTTCCCTGGGATGTAGCACTTTTTCTTCAGAGCCAAGTCTTCAGAGTTTGCCCTCTCTTTCCATTGTGGCCTCCTGCTCCAGTTTTCTTGAGTCAGTCTTCATGGCTATGAGGTTGAGTAGTCTTTTCACTAGATCAGTGTTTGTCCCGATTAGCAAACAGTTCTGCTTTGCCCCAGGAGGACGAGGACACATGACTTCTAAGGTATCGAATGTCCCTGTTTTCCCAACTGAGGAAGGACTGAACATCAGACTAGAGAAAAGCATCAAGACTGCATTTTTATGGTGTGAACTGGCCCTTAATGCAAGATGTGTTTCCAAATGCAGAAAATATAACAAAGTATTAATTTGTAAACAAGAACACCATATATTGTGTTATTATCCAATTACCATAGGGCAGTGATGGCTAACCTTGGCACTACATTTCCCATGATGCTCATGCACTCTGCAGTGTAGTTGAGCATCATGGGTAATGTAGTTCAAAAACATCTGGGGTGCCATGGTTCGCCATCACTGCCATAGGGGTTCAGGGAGTTTTTTCCTGCTGAAGCAAATGGGACCAAGCTTTATGAAGGCTTTAATTTTTTATTTCCTCTGGATCAAATTCTGGGTTTAGGGTTCTGTGTATCCAGGTTTTTTTTGAGTCATTGGTTTACCCTTTTGGACTTTTTTTTCAGTTTGACCATCTATGAAACCATGCAACTATACTGAATCTTCAGTTTACAAGCAATGTAGAAAAAGTAATCTATCTATCTATCTATCTATCTGTCCCACTGGTGACTCTGCCTCTAGCAGCAGCCCACCAACAACAGGATGTCATATTTTATCATCCTCTGGAGTTGCTCGGTCACTGACTGAACCAGTAATATGTTGCTCTGCAGCTGGTCCCTCACTATTCATTTTGTTTTACTAGAATTGTAGCTACTTCCACTAGTAATAAAAAAAAGTTTGGTGATAGTGTTGCTAGTGACAATATGGCTTTGTGACATACTACTAAACTTTTCAAAAAGGTGGAGTTACACTAATTTCAACAATCACAATTAACTACAGATGTTTAACGGCACCTCCTGACTACAGGCTATGTGAAAGCTTGCACACTGTAAAGCAGACAATCGGTCGCTTTCTTGGGATCAGTATCTACCAGTTGCCTTTGATTGACTGGTGCTGTCTGAGGCTCTGCAGAGGCCACATCAGCTTTTCACCTGGCCTTGAAATATCTCCCATGGTGGGAACTATTACCGAGCTTAGAGAAGTTGCTTTTCTTGAGCTTCAGCCACATAATTCAGGAGCCTGCAGATTCCATACATTTTCAGACCCTCAGCATATTGAAATGATTTATGCTGAAACGTGGTTTCGACATCTCAAGCTGAGAGGCGCTTTTATATACATACAATATTTGACACATTACTATGGACTGAGAGGGAGTCAAGCTACAGTCTAGTCTGTGCTTCCCGCATGCTGGTGGACAGAAGTATCTAGGATTCCTGTGTAAGCAACTTAGGGACACATTGTGTACTGTCATTCTAACTGGCTGGATAGGCATTACAGTTCTTACAATTGACAGTTACATATGTTGAGGAGGTGCCATTTTACATCACATCAAACGAAACATTCAAGTTGGGCCTAGCCGCCACATATAGGAATGTATTCACACAAAGGAATGAATAATTATACATATATCGCAATCCGGGGGTTTCACTGTACCAAGTCATATTTTGCTCAGGATCAAATTCTTATTTTACTAACTGAACTGTAAATCAATTTATAACATTTGTATCATGTTGTTTCTGGATTTTTGGCTGATATTCTGTCTCTATAATTTAAAATACACCTATGATAATTATAGACCCTTCATTTCTATGTAAGTGGGCAAATTTGCAAAATCTGCAGAGGATCAAATTATTATTTTCCCTACTGTATTTATTACACAAATACACTTTTTTATTTATTCCCAGCTATTATATATGGGTTTACATTTAATTTTTGTGATCATTCTTATTCTGGTAAAAAGAAAATTGCATATTAATATTTCATATTTAGAATCTCTAATCAGAGGCTGGAACTATAGGCTAATTTTCCTGTGTTTATTAGGCAAATTTTAATTGCTTTGCGAAAAAAATAAAAACATCTAAATTACACAGTTGAATGAGTCAGGGGAGTGACACATGACCTGACTGCCCTGTTCAGACAAATGTAATTTAAATCAGAGAACGATAGTTTGAAATTAAACAATTTTGGCTTGCTCTAAAAAAATATATAATAATGGAGCAGGAATACTGTGCAATGGGTGCACCCTGTATTAAATGTTTATTTGTATTTATAACAGTAAACTACATAACATTGGTTTAAAAAAATTAAATGTATATAAAATCATTATATTATAGATTCCCTTTAAATGTGCCAACTGACTAGAATACACCAACTAAAACATTTAAAGGCTGAATACTACTACAGGGTAAATGACAAACAGACATATAGAGAGTGAAAGCAGAAAAAAAACCAAGTGGTCCATGGACTCTGCCCCATTTTTGTATTTATATATTTTTTTGATGCAGTCCAGTGCATTCCCCCCCCCCTCCTCTATTTCTTAACTTTAAATAAGGACATGTGCATTCCAGTGCGTTATTTATGCTTTTTACAGCATTCCAGTACAGTCCAGTGCAGGAAAAATGAAGCATGTTCTACTTTATTTTCTGGAACTGCAAGCACTGGTGTGAACTATGCCAATAAAAACCATATAACCTACTTTCTATGCATTTTTGATGCAGAAAACGAATTGTACTGGACTGCATATGGTGTGAACTGGCTCTAATGCCCCGTACACACGATCGGAATTTCCGCTGAAAAAAGTCATATGGACTTTTTCCATCGGATTTTTCGATCGTGTGTAGTAGCCCCATCTGAGTTTTTTCATCGGAAATTCCAATGAATTCCATCTGAGTTTTTTTTTAACAGAGATATTTTATTGAGAAAACAAAGCAGGTTTACATTGTCATAGATAATCCATCGGAGTTTAGATATAGAACATGTTCTATTTTTTTCCAATGGAATTCCGACGTGATTTGGCCGGGCAAAAGCCTGATCGTGTGTACGATAAGAATAGTTTTGAACTTTCATCCTGCTAGTTTGAGGTAATTTCCCTGTGTTCTTGATCTTGGCTTCATATTGAAAATGTTACCCTCCTGAACCTTATTCACCCCTTCACAAGAATAAAGTGTTGCAAGGTCTGCATCTTAGGTCATCGAGCCAGATGTCTAGTTCAGCAAGACATCAATACAATGAAAAACAGCAAAAGGCGAAGTCCTTACTTTATAAAAGTATTGAATGGATGCCGAAAGGTTGGATCACCCACTAACTTCTCACAGTTACTTAAAGTGATTGTAAAGCTTGGCATTAAAAAAATTAACCACATGTCGACCATCCGCCTCAGTTTTACTGCAGCAGAATGGCACGGCTGGGCGAAGTGATGTTACCTTATGTTGCTTCGCCTTTTGGCCACTAGGGGCGCTCGCAGCTAGCCCCCGGAGCCAATGCGAGTGCCTGGCAGGCATGATGAACGACGGACACCCACAATTGCTAATGACAGAGCGAAAACCAGGATCTGTGTGTGTAACCACACAGATCCCAGTTCTATTACGGGAGAAGAGACCGATTGTGTGCTCATACAAAGTATGAACACCGATCTCTTGCTTCCCCTAGCAAGTCCCATCCCCTATTGAATCCCATCCCATAGTTCTAACACAGTGAGGGAACACACTTAACCCCTTGATCGCCCCCTAGTGTTAACCCCTTCCCTGCCAGTGACATTTATACAGTAAGCAGTGCATTGTTATAGCACTAATCGCTGTATAAATGTAAATGGTCCCAAAAATGTCCGATCTTTCTGCCGCAATGTCGAAGTTCCAATTAAAAAAAAAAAAAAAAAAAAAAAAAAAATCGCAGATCGCCACCATTACTAATAAAAAAATATTATAATAATACAAATGCCATAAAACTACCCCCTATTTTGTAGATGCTATAACTTTTGTGCAAACCAATCAATATACGCTTATTGTGATTTTTTTAACAAAAATATGTGGAAGAGTACATATCAGCCTAAACTGAAGAGGAAAAAATTGGGGGGAAAAAAAGTGGGAAATTTTTTATAGTAAAAAGTAAAAGATAGTGTTTTTTTTCAAAATGTGAAAGATTTTGTTTGGGTACAACATTGCACGACTGCGCAATTGTGAGTTAAAGCAATGCAGTGCCAAATTGTAAAAAGTGCCCTGGTCAGGAAGGGGGTAAAATCTTCCGAGATTGAAGCAGTTAAATAACAAATATGTTATACTTACCTGCTCTATGCAATGGTTTTGCACAGAGCAGCCTTAATCCGCCTTCTCTCAGGTACCCTACCGATGCCTTGTGAAGTGCTGCCATAGCAAGACACTTGTTAGAACTCATGTACAGTATGTTATGTAACTTATTACCGGAAATTAATGACTGAGAATTCAGAACCATATTGCTTACTGCAAAGGGTTTTCTT
>NW_024404903.1:7131-12025 GCF_905171775.1 Rana temporaria
TTTTTTATGTCGGATCTTTCAGGTTTCAAATTCTGCGCGTTCGTTTTCTTTGGTTAAAACGATAACGAAAATACCCGAAATTCGGACGAAAATGCATTTGGACGAAAACGAATGAACATGTCTAATGCAAACCATCCTTGCTGATTGAACTGCACTTGCTATGGCATCTATCTGATTTTTGTTGTGATGTTCATACAACCTAACCAACCTTTTCAAGTTCTAAGGGATGGTGGTATAAGAACTAGGGATGCACCGATATATCGGTGGCCGATACATATCGGCCGAAAACAGCATTTTTGGGTCCCTGCCGGAACACATTAAAATTGCCGATAATGAACGCTGTGGGCGGGACCATTTCGTTTACAAGGGGGCACAGTTCTAATGCATACACAGCCTGCCAGACACACACGCTGGCCACCAGACATGTACATAGCGCTGGCAGCGGCAGCCGCAGCCGCACTGTACAAATTGCGTGCCGACTGCCGATCGCGCTCCACCGGATTCCTCCTAGCTCCATTTCCTGTTTTTTGGACTCCCCCCTATGGGGGAGTCTTTTGGTCTAGTCCAGCGGCGTGACGTCATGGCCGGAGGTGAGGGAGGACTCGGAGCGCTGGGCAGGCCAGGAGCTGTGTCGGAGCCTGTGACACAGAGTCAGACTAATCACACTGCCTGCCTAGGAGGAACCTAGTAGCAGCGTACCCTGATAAAATAGTAAGCACTAGCAGCACAGAACTTGTATGAAATGAAGATTTAACTTTGTTTGTGTTAAATGGCTGTATTCGGGGGGGGGGGGGGGGTTAACTAACTGAGACTGACCAGCACTTTCCTAATGAAAAAATGGCAGATAAAAAAAAAAAATTATCTGCTATTTTTTCACAGTGGCACAGTGAGGCTGCAATTAATATTTTTTTTGGTAGTCAGAGAAGGCAAGCATGGCTCAATAACACACAAACGTTTTTTTAAAAAAACGTTTGTGTGTTATTGAGCCATGCTTGCCTTCTCTGACTACCAAAAAAAACATTAATTGCAGCCTCACTGTGCCATCACACGTCGCCACTGTGCCATCACACGTCGCCACTGTGCCCATCATAATACGTCGCCACTATGCCCATCAAACGCAGCCACTGTGCCCATCAAACGCAGCCACTGTGCCCATCAAACGCAGCCACTGTGCCAACACACGTCGCCACTGTGCCCATCAAACGCAGCCACTGTGCCAACAGACGCAGCCACTGTGCCCATCAAGCGCAGCCACTGTGCCCATCAAACGCAGCCATTGTGCCATCACACGTCGCCACTGTGCCATCACACGTCGCCACTGTGCCCATCAAACGCAGCCACTGTGCCCATCAAATGCAGCCATTGTGCCAACACACATCGCCACTGTGCCCATCAAACGCAGCCACTGTAACCAATTCTATACTATTTGTGTCTAATTTTTAAATAAAAGTTTGGATTTTATTATATTGAATTGGAGCTTTTCAATTCTGGTTATTTTAAATCAATGAAGCTAATTAAAATGTCTCATGTAATACATACAATTATTGAAAAAAAAAATTGAAATAGGGGGAAAAAAGAAAAGTAATTTTCGGTTTCGGACTAATTTTTTTTTTCATTTCGGTTTCGTTTCGGTTCTGAAATTTCCATTTCGGTGCATCCCTAATAAGAACTCATTCACACCTGTAAATTCACACTCCAATTAGATGCAAGAACCCTGGTGGAGGTTCCTGTGATTAGCAGCGGGAAGCAGCCCATTAAAAACAATAGGAGGCTACTGCATACTGTACTAGCACATTATAATATTGCCTTGCAGGGATTTTTTTTTCCACCAACTGTGGTTTATTACCGCTTTAATAGTTTGAATTAATGACCAAGATAAAAGTACGCAGGTAAGGACATCTGGTCTTCCTGACCTTGTTCCAGGCCAATGACTCAAAGTATTAAAGTACAATTAAAGCAATTGTAATTTCTGTCAAATTCTGTAAAATACTGTTTTACCTTTTAGTTATCCTTTGTATCTTAGTACTGCTGATCTTCCCTATCGTCTTTCAGCACAACTGGGGGACAATTGTCGTCTCATAAGTGCCTGAACAGTGGCTTTCATAGCAGAAACACCAGGTATTATTTAAACCACTTAAACACCACCTACCACAGATATACTGTGGCAGGGCAGCTCTATTGCCCAAATTCACCTACTTGTACATCATTTTGTGGAATAGATACTGTGGGCATTTGTGCGCGCCCACTGGACAGAAGGGGAGCCAATCGCATTCGTGATCATTCCCAAAAGAGGCAGAATGGTGATCTGCCTATGTAAACAAGGCAGATCTCCATTCTAACTGGGGAGTACATAGAGATTTGGATCTCTGTGTTCCTCCAGTCAGTTTGTCCCCACACAGTTAGCAAGCACCTCCTAGGGACACACTTAATCCTTTGATTGCCCCTGATATTAACCCCTTTCCTGCCAGTGTCATTACTACGATAACAGTGCATATTTTTAGCACTGATCACTGTAATAATGTCACTGGTTCCCAAAAAAGTGTCAGTTAGGTGTCTGATTTGTCCACCGCAATGTCGCAGTCCCACTAAAAATCGCTGATCGCCACTATTACTAGTAAAAAATAAAAATGCCATAAAAACATCCCATAGTGTGTAGACACTATGGCCCAGATTCTCAAAGGAGATACGAGATCTGAGTCTGAGCGGTCGTATCTATGCGCCTGATTCTTAGAATCAGTTACGCATAGATTTCTATTAGATCCGACTGGCGTAAGTCTCTTATGCCGTCGGATCTTAACTGCATATTTACGCTGGCCGCTAGGGGCGTGTACGCTGATTTACGCCTAGAAATATGTAAATCAGCTAGATACGTGAATTTTTGCTTTTGCCAGCGTAAAGTTACCCCTGCTATATGGTGGCGTACATGCGGCGTACCAATGTTAAGTATGGACGTCGTTCCCGCGTCGAATTTTGAAAAATTTACGTTGTTTGCGTAAGTCGTCCATGAATGGGGCTGGACGTCATTTACGTTCACGTCGAAACCAATACATCCTTCCGGCGTACTTTGGAGCAACGCACACTGGGATATTCCATGGACGGCGCATGTCGGTTAATTTACATAACACACGCCCACCTCTTCACAATTTGAATTAGGCGGGCTTACGCCGGCGCAACTTTCTTTTGAGAATACGGTACTTGCCTGTAAAAGTTGCGGAGGCGTAACATAAATAGGATACGTTACGCCCGCACAAAGTTACGCGCATCTACGTGAATCTGGGCCTATAACCTTTTCTCAAACCAATCAAAATATGCTTATTGGGATTTACTTTGCCAAAAATATGTAGCAGAGTACATATTGTCCTAAATTGATGAAGAAATTAGATTTCTCTTGTCGTCCATGGACGGACACAGCCTCTTCATTCATGACAAAGTGGGTTATGTTCCCTGTTTACAGGAGAGGACTAGGCAGAACATGTTAGATACATATACATGTCATTTTAAAAACAGAGCTGAACAGCCCCACCCAGGGGGCGGTCCCTCCGGACATAACCCTCCTCCCAGCAGCATGCAGCCTCAGTTTCGTTCTGCCTAGCAAAGGAGAAGGACGTATGGCTCCCTTTGGGCCCAACGCCCGAAGAAGGATTTTGTTTTATTTTTCTATTTATTTTTATTTTTCTACAACCGTCGGCTGAGAGACAGGCTGGATATTATAGATCCTTGTAGTCTTCTCAGTTCGGCCAGCGAGCGTGGGCACACCCTTGCAAAGAGGCTGGGTCTGCCACGACATGCCCCATGACTCCTGGGGTGGCCAGTGAGCTTTGCTCCGAGGTCCGCACATGACTGAGCTGTAGTGTTGTCTCACTCACAGTGGACCGGGCTGACGGCTACCTCCATTGCGGTTGTATGCCTGTCTGGAATGCACCAGTGAGTCGTCGCAAGGACGGGTAAGTACAGTCCCTTCCTCTGAGGTGGGGTGGTACGGCTGGGCATTCCTGGGGTTTGGGTATCCTCCCTTCCCTGCTCCCCCTTTTTTCCCTCTGCTGTGCATGCTGTCGGGATGGGGCGGGGGTGGGGACACCTGGTGGAGTGTACTGTGCGCCTGGCCTATGTGTCTTTTTTCTTTTTTTTTACTTTGGAGTGTCACTTTTTTTTAAGGTTTGGGGGCTGAGCAGCCTTTCCTGGATTTCTCCCCTTTTTAAATGCTGTGTTTGCCGCGTTCTGGCGGCGCTGGAGCCATTTTTTAGTGGGTTTTCAATTAACATTGAAAATCCCATTGGCGGCCATTTTGCTGTAGCCGCACCAGGCTCCACGTGGACGCTCGGCGGCCATCTTGCTTGAGTCTATCGGCCTCTAGCGGTGGTTTTCCCGGCGCGCAACGCCGTTCTCCTCACAGCATTCCACTACCTCACGACTTCTCCACACATCACACACGCTGTGTGCAGGACACGGGCAGCGGCGCGGAGCAGTTCTTCTCCGGTGGTGAGTCCCCTGTACACCTCCCCCCCCCGGTCAGCGCAGCAGGAGTGGTGGGTGGCTTTTGTGTTCATTCTGAACTGGGCCCTGGGAGCTTTTTTCCTCAGGTTTAAAGGAGTCAGTATCTAGTCCTACTTCCCCCCCAGCATGGCAGAGGCAGCTGGTACCTCTGCTTCTGCACTCACTATAGACTCCTTGTCGGCAGTCCTGGAGACATTTGTGGCCAGGGTGGAAGCGGCATGTGGCAGTAAAGGGGGTAAAAAGCGCCCCCTCCCTCCGCTATCCCCAGGGGAATGTTCAGACTCAGACCAGGACCTGGCTGCGCAGGTGCCTGGTTCTGTTGTATCTGAAGACGTGGACCAGGACCTTCCTGAGGAAGACACTGTAACTGGGTCTGGGCATGATAAGGCACTTGTCAGGG
>NW_024404904.1:0-11502 GCF_905171775.1 Rana temporaria
GGAGTTTGCGTCGTAAACCAGCGTCGGGTATGCAAATTAGGAGTTACGACGATCCACGACGGTTTTTCGCGTTCGCTACGTCGCTGCTAGTCTAGTTTCCCGTCGCAAAGTTAGTCGTCGTTTTGGGTGCCCTAACTTTACACAGCACACGTATGTGCTGTATAAAGTATGGCCATCGTTCCCGCGTCAAAATTTAAAAATTCACGTCGTTTGCGTAAGACGTCCGGGAATACGGAATTACGCTACGCACGTCGCCGTTCGAAAAAATGACGTCACTTCGCGCAATGCACGGCGGGAAATTCAAAAGGGAGCATGCGCAGTAGGTCCGGCGCGGGAGCGCGCCTAATTTAAATGGCACACGCCCCTTTGAATTACGCGGGCTTACGCTGGAGGCCGCCGGCGTAGGTTTTCATTGCATGTGCTTTATGAATCAGGCACTTGCGATGAAAACTTGCGGCGGTGTAACGTATCTACGATACGTAACGCCGCCGCACATCTACGTGAATCTGGCCCTAAATCATTATACAATTGGGATGGATCTATCAACTAGCATTTGCCTGTAAGTTTTCTTTTTAATTACTAACCCCATATTCATATCACATAGATGCAAAGTACATCCGTATGAGAAAATTAAGCCCATAAGAGGGTAGTCAGCATGCTGGGGTTTGCATCAGATTTTAGGTGAATTATCAGGAGTTGTAGAATGGGGGAGGGGGTAGGCTGGGGATAGATATGTACATGGCTCTAAACCTGTAGAAATAGGAAGAGGATAGTCCACTCACAAGTTGCATTCCAGACGTTGGTGAGGCACCTGCTGACTTCTTGTAACTCTTGAGAAGTTGAACTGCATTTGATCAAAGCCTGAACGGGGAGGAGAGACGATCAGTGCAGACAGAAAGAGGTTCTATCACTGCTTAGAGCAGAGCTGTGTTGTTGGTCGCTGTCAATCAAAGTCCCGCTTCCTGGATCAGCTCTTATGATGGACATACTGGTCCAATGCTGGTTAATCGGAGGCGGAACTTTGATTGACAGCGGCCGACAACAAAGCTCTGCTCTAAGCAGTGATAGAACGTCTTTCTGCACTGATTGTCTCTCCTCCCCGCTCAGGCTTTGATCAGATGCAGTGTGTCACACACGGGGCAGCTGGGTAGTTCCCGCCCCTGCTGAACCTAATAGGCGGCCGCGTCAGCCGCACAGGCTGAAGTAGCTGCCCGGCTACTTTCCCCACATGGAGGAATGCCGTGCTACGGCACCTGCCTGACAACCCCTGCAACCAACCCCTGTTGGTACGTCGGCACATCATGAAGGAGGGAGGGATGCAAAAGGGTACGGCGTTACTGCTGTGGAAAAAGTACAGTAACACCGTTCCCATGCGTTCCTGCAGGACTTGAGGCCTGCTCTAGACAATTAACGCCAGGGGAGTCCCTTCACCCTGATGCAGCCTCTGGTGCTCGGGTTAAGGCTCCAAGACCAATACTGCCAAAGGGGAGTCTCTTCACCCTGATACAGCCTCTGGCACTCGGGTGAAGGCTCTCAGACCATCTAACAAAAAAGGTGTGTGACTGGCCGGCTATGGGGATGGTGGAAGCCGGATTTTTTTTCATGACACTAAATAAAAAAATTTAAAAAATGTTTATGACAGCCCCAGATCGGTTCACAGATCGCAGTGCGAAATGTGGATTCGGACAGGAATTGGATAACATGGGTGTGAACACCAATTGTGATCCAATTCCAGTGCGGGAAAAAAAGTCCCTGCACCTTTTCTGTGCGAATCCAATGTGAGTTAAGCCATACAAACTGTATGGCTGAAATTGCAGTGCACAGTAGTGGGCGATGGTGGAGGGAGATCAATGCGCAGGAGTCCCTTCCTCCTGACACAGCCTCTAGCACTGGGGGGGGAGGCTCCCAGACAAATGACACCGAAGGGGAGTCCTTTCACCCCGCTGCAGCCTCTGGCGCTTGGGTGAAGGCTACCAGACCCATGCCGCCGAAGGGGAGTTCCTTCACCCCGCTGCGGCCTCTATCGCTTGGGTGAAGGCTCCTAGACCATTGCCACCGAAGGCTCCCAGACTAAGGATGAGCCAAACACCCCCGCGTTCAGTTCACACCAGAACCGTCTAACAGACCGACCGTTCGCGCGAACATTTAGAACCCCATTGAAGTCTATGGGACTCGAACGTTCGAATTCAAAAACAATCATTTTAACCACTTCCAGCCCAAGGACGTCATATGACGTCCTGGACTTTCAGTGGGGATATCTGAAAGATGCCTGCAGCCACAGGCATCATTCTGATATCCATCTCTTCAGCCGGCGATTCCCTGCACCATAAGAATGATCATAGCAGCGGTTCCGCCGCTTGATCGTTCTTATAGGCGGCGGGAGGGGACGCCCCCCCCCCTCCCGCCGCCATCCGGTGCTTCTCCGGGCTCTCCTTTGCCATGGGAGACCCGGAGAAACGATCCGCCGGCGTCGGATGGAAACCATAGAGTAGACTGGTGACCAGATGGTCACCAGTCATCTCTATGATCGTCGGAGGCCCGGGCGTGATGTTATGACGTCACGCCCGAGTCCTGGAATGTAAACACAGCCGCAATCGCGGCTGAAAGCATTAGATCTGTGAATTTTTTTTCACGATCTAATGCTTTCCAGCCTGGAGGAGAGATGTGGGGTCTTATTTAGAGATGTATAGAACTGTTCGCCGGCGAATAGTTCGCAGCGATTTTTGCTTGTTCGCGTTCGCCGCCGCGGGCGAACATATGCGATGTTCGATCCGCCTCCTATTAATTAACATTGAGCAAATTTTGACCCTCTACCTCACAGTCAGCAGACACATTCCAGCCAATCAGCAGCATACCCTCCCTGCCTGACCCTTCCACCTCTCGGGCAGCATCCATTTTAGATTAATTCTGAACTTGCATTCTTAGTGAGAAGAGGGACAGAGTTGCTGCTGCTGATTAGGCCAGTGTACTCCAGTCCTGAAAGACTCATCTGATCTCTGCTGTTAGAACAGCACCCAAAACAGCCCTTGTTAGGGCTAATCAATCAGTCTGCTTTTTTCCCCTCTGTAATCTGTGCTGCGTGTTTACAGAGAGAGACAGACAGGGAGAAAGAGAGAGTTAGATAGAGCAGGCATGCTAGTCAGTTAATGTTACAGTGTGTAGAGGATATATATACATCACCAGGAGTTGTACATATATTTATACACTGTATAGTTTAGTTAGATTAGAGGTGCAGGGTGCTGTGTGATATAAAGGGGTCCAGTGGTGCAGTGCTGTGTAATGTAAAGGGGTCCAGTGGTGCAGTGCTGTGTAATGTAAAGGGGTCCAGTGGTGCAGTGCTGTGTAATGTAAAGGGGTCCAGTGGTGCAGTGCTGTGTAATGTAAAGGGGTCCAGAGGTGCAGTGCTGTGTAATGTAATAGGGTCCAGTGGTGCAGTGCTGTGTAATGTAAAGGGGTCTAGAGGTGCTGTGTAATGTAAAGGGGTCCAGTGGTGCAGTGCTGTGTAATGTAAAGGGGTCCAGACGTGCAGTGCTGTGTAATGTAAAGGGGTCCAGTGGTGCAGTGCTGTGTAATGTAAAGGGGTCCAGTGGTGCAGTGCTGTGTAATGTAAAGGGGTCCAGTGGTGCAGTGCTGTGTAATGTAAAGGGGTCCAGAGGTGCTGTGTAATATAAAGGGGTCCAGTGGTGCAGGGTGCTGTGTAATGTAAGGGGCCCAGTGGTGCAAGCTGCGGTGTAATATAAAGGGGTCCAGTGGTGCAGGGTGCTATGTAAAGGGGCCCAGAGCTGTGGGGTGCTGTGTAATGTAAGGGGCCCAGGCTCACAAGGTAAACTGTGCCCTTCTGTCCAGTGCCACATCTCATCTATATTGTGTTGGCACAGTTGATAAGATATAAAAACAAAATTCACTGCAATACATAACAGTAGTCATTTGTCTGCCAGGGTGTCTTTGCCTCACAGGGTAAACTGTGCCCACCTGTCCAGTGCCACATCTCATATCTGGTGGCACAGTAGCTTGCACGCATAGTACAACTAAACTAATCTAAAAAAATGACAGGCAGAGGCAGGCCACCCCGCAGGGGCCGTCATGGTCATGGTGCTGTGATTCCCTTTGGCCCTAGAATAATGCCCAGTGTTCAGAGGCCATGTACCCTGAACTCGAAAAGTTCTGAGGACATAGTCAGAATTTGGTCTTTCACTGTGAACCCTAACCCTATTACAGACAGGGTTACAGATAGGGTTAGGGTTACAGATAGGGTTAGGGTTACAGATAGGGTTAGGGTTACAGACAGGGTTAGGGTTACAGATAGGGTTAGGGTTACAGACAGGGTTAGGGTTAGGGTTACAGATAGGGTTAGGGTTACAGATAGGGTTAGGGTTAGGGTTACAGACAGGGTTAGGGTTAGGGTTACAGATAGGGTTAGGGTTACAGACAGGGTTAGGGTTACAGATAGGGTTAGGGTTACAGACAGGGTTAGGGTTAGGGTTACAGATAGGGTTACAGACAGGGTTAGGGTTACAGATAGGGTTAGGGTTACAGATAGGGTTAGGGTTAGGGTTACAGACAGGGTTAGGGTTAGGGTTACAGATAGGGTTAGGGTTACAGACAGGGTTAGGGTTACAGATAGGGTTAGGGTTACAGACAGGGTTAGGGTTAGGGTTACAGATAGGGTTAGGGTTAGGGTTACAGATAGGGTTAGGGTTACAGACAGGGTTAGGGTTAGGGTTACAGATAGGGTTAGGGTTACAGACCCTATCTGTAACCCTAATCCTAACCCTATCTGTTACCTTAACCCTAACCATATCTGTAACCCTAACCCTATCTGTAACCCTAACCCTATCTGTAACCCTAACCCTAACCCTATCTGTAACCCTAACCCTGTCTGTAACCCTAAACCTAACCCTAACCCTATCTGTAACCCTAACCCTAACCCTGTCTGTAACCCTAACCCTAACCCTTACACTACCTGATCGATACAACATCATACCTAATGTTTTAAAGCACGTTATTCCAAACAATTTATGAATCTTAGGTGATTTATGCCCTTTATGGATTAAAAACGGACTCTGCGACAACTACGTAATTTTCCATGGGAGTTTTGCCATGGATCCCCCCTCCGGTATGCCACAGACCAGGTGTTAGTCCCCTTGAAACAACTTTTCCATCACTATTGTGGCCAGAAAGAGTCCCTGTGGGTTTTACAATTAGCCTGCCCGTTGAAGTCTATAGCGGTTCACCCGGTTCGCGAAATTTTGCGGAAGTTCGCGTTCGCGAACCGAAAATTTTAGGTTCACGACATCACTAGTCTTATTGTCCCTGCATCTCTCCATAAAGAGTACCTGTCACGAACCATTCCTATTACAAGGGATGTTTACATTCCTTGTAATAGGAATAAAAGTGATCAAAAAAAATGTAAAAAAAGTGTAAAAATAAAAGAAATTGAGTAAAATAAAAAATAAAATAATAAACATTTTTTTTTAAATGCCCCTATCCCCGGTAGCTCGCGCTCAGAAGCAAACACACACGTAAGTCCCGCCCACATATGTAAACGCCATTCAAACCACACATGTGAGGTATCGCCGCGTGCGTTAGAGCGCCAGGAACAATTCTAGCACTAGACCTCCTCTGTAACTCTAAATTTGTAACTTGTAAAAAAAAATAAGCGACACCTATGGAGATTTTTAAGTACTGACGTTTGGTGCCATTCCATGAGTGTGCGCAATTTTAAAGCGTGACATGTTAGGTATCTATTTACTCGGCGTAACTTCATCTTTCACATTATACAAAAAAAATGGGCTAACTTTACTGTTTTGTTATTTTTTAATTCACAAAACCGTTTTTTTCCCCAAAAAAAGATGTTTGAAAAATTATTGCACAAATACACGGCAGTCCAAATTCCTACGGCGACTGGTTTTGTGGAGAAACCCCTCTGTATCCACGAATACAACCTCAACATGGGAGGGGTGGACCTCAATCACCAGTTGTTGGCGCCGTACCTAATTGCCCGTAAGGACAGACGCTGGTACAAAAAAGTGTCTGTATATTTATTTCAATTGGCTTTCCTGAACGCTCATGAGCTATACAGAGCTTCAGTACGGACCGGATCCTTCCTTAAATTCCAGGAAGAGATCGTCAGAGCCCTTCTGTTTCCAGACTGTGCTCTTGTCCAACTTCCCAACGCAAATGCAGTGAGTCAGCGGCATGGGAGGCATTTTACTTTTGTCCTCCCTGGTACCCCTACCCAAAGAAACCCCAAAAAAATGTCATATCTGCAGCAAATTGCAGATTTAGGCATGACACCCGCTTTTATTGTCCCTCCTGTCCTGACCAACCTGATCTCTGCATTGGTGAATGTTTCAAACGCTATCACACACTAGTTGAGTTTTAGCGTAGGGTACAGCGCCAGACAGTCCTAGGCACACTAACACAGGGTCTGGGATGATGTGATGGCCATTTTGAGAGACCCTAATCTGCAACGTTCAGTTTACAGTTTTTATAAAAGTGAAATAAGTGGAAAAAAATAAAAAAACTCACACAAAAACACAAAAAAAATTATAAAATGCAAAAATAGTTGTGGTTGTATTTTTCTCCTCTCTCTCTCTCTATTGTTCTCTCTTATTTTCATTCTCTACTGTTCACTCTCTACTGTCCACTCACTATTGTTCTATATCTATTGTTCTCTCTATTTTTACTATGTTTTATTGTATTTGCTTTGAAGGTATGGTATGTTATACTGTAAGAGCCGGTTCACACTCCAGCGGCACGACTCCGGGGGCTGCTCTGCAAGTCGTCCTATACTTCTGTATAGAAGTCAATGCAGGTCGCCCCGAGCCGCCCCCAAAGTCGTACAGGAACCTCTTTCTAAGTCGGAGCGACTTGCATGGCTCCTATTAGAACGGTTCCATTGCCTTCAATGGGACGCGACTCGTCAGGAGGCTGAGCCGCCTGACGAGTCGCCCCAGTGTGAACTGGCTTTAATGTTTGTTTTATTGTTAACCATCATTTGCTTAGCGTGTACACCTTTCAACTGTAGCGCGGATTTATGTATCTTGACAGCAACAGCGTTTGCTCCCACGATATATAAAGCCGTGACTCCAGTGCTGTAGGAGGTGATTTCACCACCACAGTTTAAAAAAAGAGCATATATGCCGAAGCATGGGGGCAGCAGGGGCGGAGGAGCGATTTTGCTCCTAATGCCGCGTACATACGGTCGAAATTCCGACGGAGGCTTGCCCGTGGAAAAGCTTGACCGTGTGTACGCGGCATAACTTCTTTTGAGGGAGGATGCCCCCATGCTTCGGCATATATATATTTTAGGCACAGGTTGGGTTAATTTATTTTTTATTTTTGACTATGTTTTTTTTTTGGTATTTGCTTTGCAGGTATGGTATGGTAAGGTCTTACTCAGTGGCGGCTGGTAAAGTTTTAGGATAGGGGGGCGCAAGACCTCGCCCCTCCATGTTTGGTGCCTCCCACTTCTCATAAGCCGCACCTGTTATAGAATCCACCCACTCTGTCCCCTGTATTCCACTTGCTTCCACTCATAGTGTCAGGAGTATACAGCACAGCATCACAGCACAGAGTATATAGCCCCAGCATCACAAATCATGGTATATAGCGCAGCCTTACAGATCAGGGCAAACAAACAAAAAAATTACACTGTTCATTTCACAGTCGTTGCTGGCTGTCTCCTCTGCAGAGTTTCCGCCGCTGGAGACCGGAGGGTCTTCAGAAAAGTTATATCGATTTCTTCTATACAGTACTAGTTAGGTTAGTCTTAGATCGTGGATACCTAGATGTAGAGTAAGGGCCCTTTCACACTGGTGCATTTTTGCGGTAAAAATAGCGCTATTAAAACGCTCCCCATGCCCCTCTCCATTGAAATGAATTAAAAACGCGGTAAAATCGCGGTAAAAACTCGGTTTTACCGCGATTTTAACGCTCCATTTTTTCCGCGTCTTTACAGCATCTTTACAGCGTATTTTTATTCATTTCAATGGAGAGGGGCATGGGGAGCGTTTTATGAGCGTTTTAATATCGCTATTTTTACCACGAAAACGCAGCAAAAACGCAGCAAAAACGCACCAGTGTGAAAGAGCCCTAAGAGTGGACTTACACTTTACAAATTATGAAAGTACACAAATGTAAAATATGGGAAAAAGGAAATATTCAGTTAAAGATGTGAACATCTGGATCTGTCAGGATATTGTTTGTAATGGTCTATTTGCTATCTGACAATAAATAAATAAATTATATGGGCATCTGTAATTTCAATAGAAATATTAAAAAGGAAAGTCACAAAAATAACCTGGTGTCAATAGAATAGTGGACCCATGAAAATGACAGCACCTCAAATCATTGATGTCAGTGGAAGAGAGGACCCCCAGGGAGAAAAGCCTCCAAACTGATGCTTTCATTGTAGTAGTGGCCCTCACGGAAGATTACCATTGAAGTCAGTGGGATAGTGGCCCCAGGAAATAATAGTCAGATCATTGCTGTAATTGGGACAGGAAAAAAAGTCCTGCAAGCAGCATCTTTGGGGCAGTTTGGGAACACTTCCAAAGCACCGGAAAAGTGATTCGAAAGCGTTGCAACACAGGTGCTTTTAACCCTTTTTGGGCCGCTAACGGGGGGTTAAAAGCACTCCGCTAGCATCTAAAAAACGCTGCTTAAACAGCACTAAAGCGCCGCTAAAACACTCTGGTGCAGCTCTGCATAATCACCAATCCTAACTTTAGTGTCTTCAATTATCCACTTATGGACCAAGCCTATTTTATACACTTGTTTTTCACTAGAAAATAACTTAGAACCCCCAAACATTATGGGTCAGATTCAGAAAGAAGATACGTTGGCGAGATACGCCGCGTAACTTCTAAGATGCGCCGGTGTATCTTTTTTCTGTATTCAGAAAACAAGATACGCCGGAATTTAGCTAAGATACGAGCGGCGCAAGTCTCTTACGCCGTCGTATCTAAGTTGCATATAATTACGCTGGCCGCTAGGTGGCGCTTCCATCGATTTACGTGTTGAATATGGAAATGAGCTAGATACGCTGATTCACGAACGTACTTGCGCCCGGTCATCGTATTTTACGCCGTTTGCGTAAGCGTAAGTCTGGCATAAAGTTACCCCTGCTATATGAGGCGCAGCCAATGTTAAGTATGGACGTCGGGACAGCGTCGTAATGTACGTCGTTTGCGTAAGCCGATTCAGAATGGGGCTGGGCGTAAGTTACGTTCACGTTCACGTCAATCACGTCGTTTTGTGACGTGATTTGGAGCATGCGCACTGGCATACGTTCACGGCCGGCGCATGCGCAGTTCGGAAAAAGCGTAAATTACATGGGGTCACGATTCATTTACATGGATCAAATTAGGAGAGAGTAGATCGCACACACAGATTATAGGATGAGGCCGTACTACAAACATACACCCAACATTAGAAAAAGGATGACTAGCATCCAGTAGGGTAGCTTAGTGTAGTTAGTGTAGTTCCTGCCCTAGAAGAGTCTACCTTGCCGTGGTGGGCAGGCTTGGAATCTCTTGGTCAAAAGTGTGTCAGCGAATGGGCGAGAGGATCACTAGATCTTCACTTCTGGCCAATTGATTTTACCAAAGGACTCTTGGTTTAATTAGAGCAGGGCCGGACTTACCATTGGGCTTGACTGGGCTCAAGCCCATGGGCCCCGCCCAATAGGGGGCCCCCTTTAAAAAAAAATTTTTTTTTAGGGGTCCGGAGGTCCCCCGGGCCCCGAACGGCAACCCCCCCTTTTTTTATTTATTTTTTATTAAAAAAAATGTTATATATATATATATATATATATATATATATTTATTATTAATATTATTAAAGGGCCCAGAGGTCTCCAGGGCTCCCGGATGGCAACCCCCTTTTTATATATATATATATATTTTTTTTTTTTTTTACAGAGGTCCCCAGGGCCCCATGTGGCAACCCCCCATTTTTTATTTATTTTTACAAATGTTTATTTTTGTTTATATTTTTTTTTTTTATTAAAAGGCCCAGAGGGGCCCAGAGGCCCCAGATGGCAACCTTTCTTTTTTAATGTATTTTTTATAATTGTTTATTTTTTTTATTTTTTTTTAATTAAAGGGCCCAGAGGTCTCCAGGGCCCCCGGATGGCAACCCCCTTTTATTTTTTATATATATATATATATATATATATATATATATTTTACAGAGGTCCCCAGGGCCCCATGTGGCAACCCCCCCTATTTTATTTATTTTTATAAATGTTTATTTTTTTATTTTTTATTAAAAGGCCCAGAGGGGCCCAGAGGCCCCAGGGCCCCAGATGGCAACCTCTCTTTTTTTATGTATTTTTTTATAAATGTTTATTTATTTTTTATTTATTTTTTATTAAAGGGCCCAGAGGTTTCTTTTTTATTTTATATTAAAGGGCCCAGAGGTACCCAGGGCCCCAGATGGCTACCCCCTTTTTTTATATATACAGTACAGACCAAAAGTTTGGACACCTTCTCATTCAAAGAGTTTTCTTTATTTTCATGACTATGAAAATTGTAGATTCACACTGAAGGCATCACAACTATGAATTAACACATGTGGAATTATACATAACAAAAAAGTGTGAAACAACTGAAAATATATTTTTAATAGTCTAGGTTCTTCAAAGTAGCCACCTTTTGCTTTGATTAGTGCTTGGCACTCAAGAGGTAGTCACCTGGCGCAGCACCCCATCACTCTCCTTCTTGGTCAAATAGCCCTTACACAGCCTGGAGGTGTGTTTGGGGTCATTGTCCTGTTGAAAAATAATTGATGGTCCAACTAAACGCAAACCGGATGGAATAGCATGCCGCTGCAAGATGCTGTGGTAGCCATGCTGGTTCAGTATGCCTTCAATTTTGAATAAATCCCCAACAGTGTCACCAGCAAAGCACCCCCACACCATCACACCTCCTCCTCCATGCTTCACGGTGGGAACCAGGCATGTAGAGTCCATCCGTTCACCTTTTCTGCGTCGCACAAAGACACGGGGGTTGGAACCAAAGATCTCAAGTTTGGACTCATCAGACCAAAGCACAGATTTCCACTGGTCTAATGCCCATTCCTTGTGTTCTTTAGCCCAAACAAGTCTCTTCTGCTTGTTGCCTTTCTTTAGCAGTGGTTTCCTAGCAGATATTCTACCATGAAGGCCTGATTCCCACAGTCTCCTCTTACCAGTTCTAGAGATGTGTCTACTGCAAAAGGTGGCTACTTTGAAGAACCTAGAATATGAAATATATTTTCAGTTGTTTAACACTTTTTTGTTATGTATAATTCCACATGTGTTCATTCATAGTTTTGATGCCTTCAGTCAGAATTTACAATTTTCATAGTCATGAAAATAAAGAAAACTCTTTGAATGAGAAAGTGTGTCCAAACTTTTGGTCTGTACTGTATATATATTTTTCTTCATTTCTTCTTTTTTTTTTTTAAAGGCCCCCCCCGCTTCTCAATTTCAGGAGGCGACAGCACCCCCCCCCC
>NW_024404905.1:0-11502 GCF_905171775.1 Rana temporaria
TAGATACAGGGGCTGATTTACCAAGCCTTTACTCCATGACTCATGGAGTAAAAGCAGGAGTAGCAGCCGTTTTGCCATTTACTAAAGAAATACGCTGCTAGTGCAGTGTATTTCCCTAGTTACTAATGTGCTCCGTGCGCGGGCCGAATTGAAAGGGAAAGTGTTTTTTGAAAACAGATCCCCGTACGCTTGCACAGTGCGCCTGAACCTCGGGAGGTTCATTTGCATACTGGGCATGCGCAGAGAGAAAAGTCAGGGATTCCCGTGCGCCTTGTCAGTACGCCGTGAAAATCTTGGTAAATACCAAGCGGCGTACCCGTGAATGCGCTGCGTGACGCGGCGCACGGGAATCTCCGAGCTGTTTTCAGCCCTGAAGGGGAACTCCGCGCCAAATTTCAAACTTGAAATCGGCGCGGGTCCCCCTTCAGGGCTACATTAGGCTCTTAGGCTTGGTCCGGAACGTGAGGGGTTAAACCCGGGCCGATTCGGCGCGGGGGTCCCCCCCTGATCCAAACCAAGCCCTCATCCCAAGCATGCAGTCTGGCCCGGACAGGAATGGGGGCGGGGACGAGCGAGCGGCCCCCCCCCCCTCCTGAGCCGTACCAGACCGCATGCCCTCAACATGGGGGAGTGTGTGCTGTGGGGGAGGGGGGCACTGCCCCCCCACCCCACAGCACTCTTGCCCCCATGTCGATAGGGACAAGAGCCTCTTCCCGACAACCCTTGCCATTGGTTGTCGGGGTATGCGGGCGGGGCTAATCGGAATCTGCGAGCTCCCTTTAATAAGGGGGCCCCCAGATGCCGGCCCCCCACCCTATGTGAATGAGTATGGGGTACATCGTACCTCTACCCATTCACATGGGGGAAATGTAAAGTAAAATAAAACACCACACACAATAAAATATTTTATTAATCAGCTCCGGAGCCCCCCCTTTCTTCTTTAGCTCTCTTAGAAGGGGGGGTTTCTTCTCTCCCGATCTTCTGCCGGGACCCTGGGCTTCGGTGATTTCTGCCGGGGGAGGGCGCCATCCCTCGGTCCTCTCCGGAGCCTTCCGCCGGATGCCCCCACCCCATTTAAGCTCTTTTTCATTAGGGAGGGGCATCCGGACTTCGGGGTCTTCTGCCGGGGGATGGCGCCTATCCCCCGGTCTTTCCGGTGCCTTCCGCCAGGGTTCCGGTCTTCCTGGTCTTCTGCCGGGGGTGCGCCAACTCCCTGGTCTTTTCTCTGCTCCCTCTTCTGCCTGGCTCCCCCGCGGAGCCAGGGCTTTCTTCCGTCTTCTTTCTTCTCTCTTCCTTCTTCTGCCTGTCTCCTCCGGGAGCACAGGGCTTGTCTGCGCTGTCCTCTCCCTTCTCTTCCATTGGATGTTGACACGACGAGGTTCCGCGCTGACATGCCGTGTCAGCGGCGGGCATGGACTTATATAGGGCAATGCCACCATGTGACCTCAACCCATGTGACATCACATTCCCTGGGCATGATGGGAATGTGATGTCACATGGGTTGAGGTCACATGGTGGCATTGCCCTATATAAGTCCATGCCCACTGCTCAGACGGCATTCCAGCGCCGGACCTCGTCGTGTCAACATCGAATGGAAGAGAAGGGAGAAGACAGCGGAGACAAGCCCTGTGCTCCGCGGAGGAGACAGGCAGAAGCGGAAGGCATCGCAGAAGCCCGGAGAGTGGCGCCCTCCGGCGGAAGACACCGTACAAGCCCGGGACCCTCCCCCAAAGGCAGGAGCCTCCCTGGTGAAGGGGGTCCCGGTGAATTACGTCGCTGAAGACGGGGGTGGGGTGCCAGTGCACCCCCCCCCGCAGAAACCGTCGTGGAAGCCCGGGACCCTCCCCCAAAGGCAGGAGCCTCCCTGGTGAAGGGGGTCCCGGTGAATTACGTCGCTGAAGACGGGGGTGGGGTGCCAGTGCACCCCCCCCGCAGAAACCGTCGTGGAAGCCCGGGACCCTCCCCCAAAGGCAGGAGCCTCCCTGGTGAAGGGGGTCCCGGTGAATTACGTCGCTGAAGACGGGGGTGGGGTGCCAGTGCACCCCCCCCCGCAGAAACCGTCGTGGAAGCCCGGGACCCTCCCCCAAAGGCAGGAGCCTCCCTGGTGAAGGGGGTCCCGGTGAATTACGTCGCTGAAGACGGGGGTGGGGTGCCAGTGCACCCCCCCCGCAGAAACCGTCGTGGAAGCCCGGGACCCTCCCCCAAAGGCAGGAGCCTCCCTGGTGAAGGGGGTCCCGGTGAATTACGTCGCTGAAGACGGGGGTGGGGTGCCAGTGCACCCCCCCCCGCAGAAACCGTCGTGGAAGCCCGGGACCCTCCCCCAAAGGCAGGAGCCTCCCTGGTGAAGGGGGTCCCGGTGAATTACGTCGCTGAAGACGGGGGTGGGGTGCCAGTGCACCCCCCCCCGCAGAAACCGTCGTGGAAGCCCGGGACCCTCCCCCAAAGGCAGGAGCCTCCCTGGTGAAGGGGGTCCCGGTGAATTACGTCGCTGAAGACGGGGGTGGGGTGCCAGTGCACCCCCCCCGCAGAAACCGTCGTGGAAGCCCGGGACCCTCCCCCAAAGGCAGGAGCCTCCCTGGTGAAGGGGGTCCCGGTGAATTACGTCGCTGAAGACGGGGGTGGGGTGCCAGTGCACCCCCCCCCGCAGAAACCGTCGTGGAAGCCCGGGACCCTCCCCCAAAGGCAGGAGCCTCCCTGGTGAAGGGGGTTCCGGCAGAAGATGGCGAAGCCCGGGGCCTAATGGGGTGGTGGTGGGGGGCCCCGGCAGAAGACCCCCGGCTGACTAATAAATTAATTTATTCATGTGTGGTGTATTATTTTTTTCCATTTTTTTCCCCAGGTGAATGGGTAGGGGTACAATGTACCCCCATACTCATTCACATAGGGTGGGGGGCCGGAATCTGGGGACCCCTTTATTAAAGGGGTCTCTCAGATTCTGATAAGCCCTCCGCCCGCATACCCCGACAACCAACGGCCAGGGTTGTCGGGAAGAGGCTCTTGTCCCTATCGACATGGGGACAAGAGTGCTTTGGGTTGGGGGGGCAGTGCCCCCCTCCCCCACAGCACACACTCCCCCATGTTGAGGGCATGTGGTCTGGTATGGCTCAGGAGGGAGGGGGGCGCTCGCTCGTCCCCACCCCCATTCCTGTCTGACCAGACTGCGTGCCTGGGATAATGGCTTGGTTTGGATCTTGGGGGGGGACCCCACGCTATTTTTTTTGCGCGGGTTTAACCCCTTATGTTCCAGACCAAGCCTAAGAGCCTGGTATGCACCTGGAGGGAACCCACCTTATTTTTTTTTCGGGGGTCTGGAGTTCCCCTTCATGAACAGCGATCTGTCATTTTCACATGTCAGTCCCCCCCCCCCCTACAGTTAGAACACACCCAGGGAACATATTTAACCCCTCCCTCGCACCTAGTGTTAACCCCTTCCCTGCCAGTGGCATTTTTTGAGTAAGCAATGCATTTTTTACAGCACTGATCGCTAGAAAAATGCCAATGGTTCCAAAAAAGTGTTCGATGTGTCCGCCATAATGTCGCAGTACCGATAAAAATCGCTGATCGCCCCAATAACTAGTTAAAACAACAAAAAAAAAAATTTGTAGACGCTATAACTTTTGCAAAAACCAAACACTAAACGCTATTTGCGATTTTTTGGAACCAAAAAGATGTAGAATACGTATCGGCCTAAACTGAGGGGTTTTTTAGTTTTTTCAATATATATTTTTGGGGATATTTATTATAGCAAAAAGTAAAAATAATTTTTACATATGTGGGCGGGACTTACGCAAGTCCCGCCCACATATATAAACATCGTTCAAACCACACATGTGAGGTATTGACGCGTGCGTTAGAGCGAGAGCAATACTTTTACCACTAGACCTTCTTTGTAACTATAAACTGGTAACCTGGAAAAAAAAGAAAAAGGTCGCCTATGGGGATATTCACGGAATTCATTTTGGCCCCATTGCAGGAGTGTTTCCAATAGTAAAGCGTGACATGTAAGGTATCTATTTACTCAGTGTAACATCATCTTTCACATTATCCCCAAAAATTGGGCTCACTTTTGTGTTTTGTTAATTTTTAACCACTTGAGCCCGGACCATATTTCTGGTCAATGACCGGGCAAGTTTTTGTGATTCGGCACGGCGTCGCTTTAACTGACAATTGCGCAGTCGTGCGACGTGGCTCCCAAACAAAATTGGCAACCTTTTTTTTCACACAAATAGATTATTAAATGTGCGTGTTTACTTCTGTTTTTAACACCTCCCCTTCAGGCTGGAAAGCATCAGATCAGGGGAAACAAAAAAAAAAAAGCTCTCATTCCATTGCAGCTTGGTTCCTACATGTGTGATGAACTGAGCATGCTCAAACACTTAGAAAAAAAATATCCTTTCTTTTTAAAAGGTGAAAAACACTCATTGGATGCTCATAGAGCGTGGTTTGGATTAATTGCAGGTGTGCCCAATTACAAGCTCACCCAAACTAGAGACTGCAATTTGTTCATGTGATTCCAATTGCTTCATTACTAGCACTGTTATAAAAAGCTTGGATCGATCAGTCCTCAGCTGCCCTCAGAAGGGGCAGGCTGGCAGAAATGCTGTTGCTAAACACAAATGTGGTTTGTTGCATGGGTTTTGTTTTATTTTGCCAATGGTTTTGGTTTATTTTTAAATGATGTTCACTTTGATGTATTTGTCTATGTGGCCTTATTTTATGAAAAATGTGTAAAGCTATGGTTAATTAGAATTTTGAAATGTATTTTTGTTTGTGTTTGTTTGTCTTTTTTTGCTTTCCTTGTTTTGTTGACCAATAAAAATTACTTTAAAATTAAGTTTGTCTTTTGTTACTTTTTCATGCTACATATGTTGACAGCTGCAGCTGAACTAGGTTAGGGCCTAACAAATTATGTGTGATTTTTGTCTAAGCTTCTTTCCTGGTGTGTAATCATGAAATGTTTGCCATGTTTATTCTCCCTGACTTTAAAGACAAAAACTGGTAAGTATTTTATTTATTCTGCAGTGGTCCTCAGCCCTCAAGTACCCCCGACAGGACATGTTTTGGGGATTTCTCTTATCAAGAATTGCTGTCCAGACTATTTTAAAGCACATGTGCAAGATGAAGGAAAACCTGCAAACATGGCCTGTGGGGGGGGGTTTGCTATTGGTGGACAGGCTTGACGTGCTGATTTACAGCACTGTGCTTAAATCTAGCGCAAGGCAATCCTATTCAAATTGTGGGTGTTTGAGGGAAGCCAAGTGAGTGTTAGAACCCCTGCTTTGTGTTTTTTTATTTTTGTGTTGAGCTTTGTGTCCCTTTTCTTAAAATTGGCTTCACTTCCTGTCACACAGCTGAACAGGAAGTGAGGTTAAAACCCTACCAGTGTCATTTCTTGGGGACACCGGTCAATCTAACTAGTGTCCCCATTAAGCAAATTGCACTCCAGCACTGCTGTGTACACCCCAAATCATGGGTCTTCAAACTACGGCCCTCCAGTTGTTCAGGAACTACAATTCCCATCATGCCTAGTCATGTCTGTGAATGTCAGTGCATTACAAGGCCTCATGGGATGTGTAGTTCTACAACAGCTGGAGGGCCGTAGTTTGAGGATCCCTGCCCCAAATGATTATTTAGTTTGGGGTTTAGTAAAGGCAAAGCCACTCTGCAGTACAAGCATAGTTGCTTAAAATCAGAGAGGAAGCACTGATGGTTTTAACATCCAATCCTGTAGAAGCAAAGTTGTTTTGTTTTCTTCCTTGCTTTGCACTTGTAGGAGTGGATTTGCCTTTAGTAAATAGACCCCAAAGTCCAAGATCCCTAATAATTTGGGGTGTACACAGCAAAATGCTAGAGTGCAATTTACATAATGGGAAACTATTTAGATTGATCTCTGTGTCCCCAAGAAAATATATTAGTAAGGTTTTACCCTCACTTCCTGTTTGGCTATGTGACAGGAAGTGAATGAATTAGAAAGGGTGAAGACACCTCACAAATGTTGTCACTATCAGGGGTGCAGACATCCCCAAAAAAATGAGCAGATAATACTTATTTGCAAATTAATAATTTTTTAGTTAACATTGGGTGGGGTGCTCTAACACACACATTCCTACATATTAGCAACGCTCTATCCTGGCCTATTGGCATGGTTATATTTTCTTAGGGCTCTCAATAAAACTCTATGAAATTTGTGCTTAAACTAGAACCAGGGGCGGACTGACAACTCATGGGGCCCCTGGGCAATAGAAGATTATGGGGCCCCTCTGGCTTACAGATGACCACCACGCCAGGAGGTAGTGCAGAGGCGGGCAGCTAAAATCTTGGGATATTCACATTAAAAGCATGTCATTTTCGGACATATCAGGGACAGATCTCAAAAAAACACAGATTTTTACATACTGTCCCTGGTTTTACTGAGCCTGGCAACCCGGATGGGGCCCCCTAGTGGCATGGGGCCCTCGGGCAGTGCCCGAGTGACTCAATGGTCAGTCCGCCCCTGACAAGAACTATAATCAACAAGTTTTATTTTCTTTCATTTTGGATAGAGTGAGGGAGGGTTATAGGCCCTGTCAGTTTATTTTGTATTATCTGTGTCCAATTGGGGAGATTTGCCTTCACTTCCTGCCCCATAGCCAAACAGGAAGTGAGAGAAAAACTATGCAAATTAACCACTTCCCGCCCAGCCTATGGCCGATTTACGTCCGGGAAGTGGTTACACAATCCTGACAGGACGTCCTGCAGGATTTCATGCCGCACGCGCCTGTGGGGGCACGCAGCGCGGCGATCGGTGATGCGGGGTGTCAGTCTGACACCCTGCATCTCCGATCTCGGTAAAGAGTCTCTCACGGAGACGGAGACTCTTTACCACGTGATCAGCCGTGTCCAATCACGGCTGATCACGATGTAAACAGGAAGAGCCATCGATGGCTCTTCCTCACTCGCGTCTTACAGACGCGAGTATAGGAGAGCCGATCGGCGGCTCTCCTGACAGGGGGCGTTCGCGCTGATTGTTTATCAGCGCAGCCCCCCCTCGGATCACCACACTGGACCACCAGGGATGCCCACCCTGGACCACCAGGGTGTGCAAAAACAAAAAAAATATAGAACAAAAAAACAAAAAGCATTAAAAAATAAGAAAAAAGATGCCAATCAGTGCCCACAAATGGGCACTGACTGGGAAAATCAGTGCCACCCCACAGTGCCCATCCATGCACAGTGCCCACCTGTGCCACCCATAAGTATCCATCAGTGCCACCCATAAGTGCCGCCCATAAGTATCCATCAGTGCCACCCATAAGTGCCGCCCATCTGTGCCGCCCATGAGTGCCCATCAGTGCCGCCTATGAGTGCCCATCAGTGCCGCATAGCAGCGCCGCCAATCAATGCCACCTCATCTGTGCCGTCAGTACTACCTCATCGATGTCCATCAGTGCCATCTCATCGGGGCCCATCAGTGCCGCCATATCAGTGCCCGTAATTGAAAGAGAAAAACTTATTTACAAAAAAATTAACCTAAAAAAAGAAAAAGGTTTTTTTGTTTCAAAATTTGCAGTCTTTTTTTAGTTGTTGCGCCAAAAAAAAAACGCAGAGGTGATCAAATAACAACAAAAGAAAGCTCTATTTGTGGGGAAAAAAGGACGCCAATTTTGTTTGGGTACAGTGTTGTATGACCGCGCAATTGCCATTCAAAGTGCGACAGTGTTGAAAGCTGAAAATTGGCTTGGGCGGGAAGGTGCGTAAGTGCCTGGTATGGAAGTGGTTAAGGGAATCCAGTGCCCCCCCAGAACTAGTGTGTGGGTCCCCTGAAAATTACTGGGCGGGGTTATACAAAAACAGGGTGTGACCTTGACAGGAAGGGGTGGGTCATTTTTCTATTAGGAGGTGCAGATATGTAGTCAGGCCTAGGGCAGAACCAAACCTTAATATACTACTGCATATTAGGGCTTATTTAGACCGGAACCGATTTACAGCGTGTTTTTATATTGTGGGAGGAAACCCACGCAGGCACAGGGAGAACATGCAAACTCCATGCAGATGCTGTCACGGGCGGGATTCGAACCAACGACTCTTTTGCTGCTAGGTCAAAGTGCTATACACTACACCACTGTGGTGAACGAACATGATTGCAGCTGAAAGCATGAGATCTTTTTTTTTTTTTTTCAATACCATGCTTTCCAGCCTTATTGACCCCGCCTCTCTCCATAAAGAGGACCTGTCACACACTAGTCCTATTACAAGGGATGTTTACATTCCTTGTAATAGGAAGAAAACTGATCATTTTTTTTTTATATTTTTATTTCAGTGTAAAACATTATAAAACTAAATAAAAATAAATAAGAAAACCCCAAAAAAAATGTTTAAAGCGCCCCGTCGCGACGAGCTCGCGCACAGAAGCAAACGCATACGCGAGTAGCGCCCGCATATGAAAACAGTATTCAAACCACACAAGTGAGGTATCGCCGCGATCGTTAGAGTGAGAGCAATAATTCTAGCCCTAGACCTACTCTGCAACTCAAAAAATGCAACCTGTAGAATTTTTTAAACGTCGCCTATCGAGTTTTTTAAAGGGTAAAAGTTTGACGCCATGCCACGAGCGGGCGCAATTTTTAAGCGTGACATGTTGGGTATCATTTTACTCGGCGTAACATTATCTTTCACAATATAGAAAAAAATTGGGCAAAATGTATTGTTGTCTTATTTTTTAATTCAAAAAAGTGATTTTTATCCAAAAAAAGTGCGCTTGTAAGACCGCTGCGCAAATACGGTGTGACAAAAAGTATTGCAATGACTGCCATTTTATTCCCTAGGATGTCTGCTAAAAAAAATATATATAATGTTTGGGGGTTCTGATTAATTTTCTAGCCAAAAAATTGTGATTTTCACATGAAGGAGAGAAGTGCCAGAATTAACCCGGTGGGCAAGTGGTTAAAGTACTCATGGCTATAAAGAATAGAGTCATTGCTCATTAAAAAAAAAAAAAAAAAAAGGGGGTCCCTCCAAATTAAATTACCAGGCCCTTCAGGTCTGGAATGGATATTAAGGGGAACCCCGCCGTAAAAACCCCCAAAAAAAAAAGACGTGCGGTTCCCGGCAAATATCCATTCCAGACCCTTCAGGTCTGGTGTGGATTTTAAGGGGAACTCCACCCCAAATTGAAAAAAAAAATGGCGTGGAGTCCCCCTAAAAATCCACACCAGACCCTTATCCGAGCACGTTGACCTGGCCGGCCGCAGAAAAGAGGGGGGGACAGAGTGCGGCCCCCCCCCTCTCCTGAACCGCACCAGGCCACATGCCCTCAACATGGGGAGGATGTCCCCATGTTGATGGGGACAAGGGTCTCATCCCCACAACCCTTGCCCGGTGGTTGTGGGGGTATGCGGGCGGGAGGTTTATCAGAATCTGGAAGACCCCTTTAACAAAGGGGACCCCCAGATCCTGACCCCCCCCCTGTGTGAAATGGTAATGGGGTACATTGTACCTCTACCATTTCACCCCAAAAAAAATGTCAAAGTGATAAAAATTACAGTAGCCGGTTTTTGACAAATCTTTTAATAAAATCTTCTTTTCTTCTTTCCTTCGGGGTTCTTCCGCTGCTTCTTTCTTCTCGTCCACATCTTGCCCGACGTCTTCTTCTATCTTCTCCGTCCGTCCTTCCGCCTTCTGGTCCCGCATCTTGCCCGTTGTCTTCTCCGTCCGCCTCCTCGTCCGCATCTTGGGTCTTCTGCGGTCTTCTTCTCGGTCCGCCGCCTTCTCGTCCCCTGCGTTTGAATTGTAATTGGCCGCCGTTTTCCCGCTCCTGGGACCCGCCCCCCTCTGACGCCACAAGTAAACTCCTTAGAAGGTCATGTGCGTCAGAGGGGGGCGGGGTCACATGAGTGTGACACGGCGGGGGAATTCAATTTCAATCGCGCCGCCCGGAGAAGAAGTTCCCGCCGTGTCACACTCATGTGACCCGCCCCCCTCTGACGCCACAAGTAAACTCCTTAGAAGGTCATGTGCGTCAGAGGGGGGCGGGGTCACATGAGTGTGACACGGCGGGAACTTCTTCTCCGGGCGGCGCGATTGAAATTGAATTCCCCCGCTGTGTGACGCTCTGCGACCCCGCCCCCCTCTGACGCACATGACCTTCTAAGGAGTTTACTTGTGGCGTCAGAGGGGGGCGGGTCCCAGGAGCGGGAAAACGGCGGCCAATTACAATTCAAACGCAGGGGACGAGAAGGCGGCGGACCGAGAAGAAGACCGCAGAAGACCCAGAGGAGGACGGAGAAGACAACGGGCAAGATGCGGGACCAGAAGGCGGAAGGACGGACGGAGAAGATAGAAGAAGACGTCGGGCAAGATGTGGACGAGAAGAAAGAAGCAGCGGAAGAACCCCGAAGGAAAGAAGAAAAGAAGATTTTATTAAAAGATTTGTCAAAAACCGGCTACTGTCATTTTTATCACTTTGACATTTTTTTTGGGGTGAAATGGTAGAGGTACAATGTACCCCATTACCATTTCACACAGGGGGGGGGTCAGGATCTGGGGGTCCCCTTTGTTAAAGGGGTCTTCCAGATTCTGATAAACCTCCCGCCCGCATACCCCCACAACCACCGGGCAAGGGTTGTGGGGATGAGACCCTTGTCCCCATCAACATGGGGACATCCTCCCCATGTTGAGGGCATGTGGCCTGGTGCGGTTCAGGAGAGGGGGGGGGGCCGCACTCTGTCCCCCCCTCTTTTCTGCGGCCGGCCAGGTCAACGTGCTCGGATAAGGGTCTGGTGTGGATTTTTAGGGGGACTCCACGCCATTTTTTTTCCATTTGGGGTGGAGTTCCCCTTAAAATCCACACCAGACCTGAAGGGTCTGGAATGGATATTTGCCGGGAACCGCACGTCTTTTTTTTTTTTGGTTTTTACGGCGGGGTTCCCCTTAATATCCATTCCAGACCTGAAGGGCCTGGTAATTTAATTTGGGGGAACCCCTACACATTTTTTTGTTTGTTTTATGAATGAATCCCTTTAGAATTGTCAGAGCCGACAATTCATTATAGCCGCGTGTGAATTTTTAAATGACTTTTTTCCTTCAGAATGTCACTTTGTGCAGGGGGAGTTCTAAGTGCGGGAAAAATGCGCTATTTCACATGCTGACATTACACCCCCCCTAGGTACGAAATTTAAAGGAATATTTCACTTTTATTGTTTCACTTTAAGAATTATTAATTTCACTGCTCCCGAAAAAACGGCCGTTTTAAAAAATAAAAAAAGCATTGATACATGTTCCCTGGGGCAGGACTGAGGTCCCCAAACACTTTTTAGGACTAAACTTGCAGATTAGCCTTTAAAATGAACACTTTTGATTTCTCCCATAGACTTCTATAGGGAGTTCGGCGCGGCTTTACATATTAGTTTCAATGCGCCGGCTGCTACGCTGGTTCATGCGCCTGATTAAGCCTCCACCCGGAGTACTAATTAATGCATGAACCAGCGCAGCGCACATAGCTTAGTAAATCAGGCCCATAGTGTA
>NW_024404906.1:0-11076 GCF_905171775.1 Rana temporaria
TTTAAACAGAGGCGGTTATCATGGGGCACAGGAGAGCTGCCACAGCCTGAGCTATACACTTTGTGTTGCTGTATTCCTGGTATGGGGAGGGAGTGGCATGATGTGGGGAGATGGAGGCCTGCTGTGAGGTGGGGGAGTCTGTGTATCCACTCTACTCCATGGCTGGTTCTTGCGCCACGATATCCGGCAAGGCCGAGACCGGGGGCCTCGATTTGTGGCTGAGCCAGGTAGACGGTTGCGGCCGTGTGAGATTGCACACCGTTTTTTTTCTAGGAATCGTACTATAGGAGGATGGGGGGTCACCCAAGGGGGCTCCAGGCAAAAGAAGGAGGTCGAGTAGGTATTTTTAAGCTGGAAGGGTAGTGCTGCTAGAGCTCAAGGGAAATGCCGCTATGGAATCAGAAGTGCAAAAAGTGCCTTTTTAGAATAGCTAGGGAAAACTGCAACCACGGTACACTTTTATATTGTTGTTTTCTCTTGCAGATTTTTCCCCACTTCCTGGAGTTCTTGCCAGATGAATCAACAGAACATGTGCCCAAACTCCAATATTTAGAAAATTCTATAGGATGAAAGGCATGTATAAGCTATAAAGGCAATTGTAAGAGCTGTTTATAACTATGAGTTGAAAAGGCTGAAAAGAATCCCATATTTGTGATGTGAGCAAGTCAGTTCATTTCATATTACTGTCAAGCCAGCAGACATACGGATTATCAGTTGTTATTCCAGAGGCTATGTTGATGCTGATTTTAAGTATTGTTTGAAACCTGAAAAATAAGCCCTTTAAGGCATATAAATGTTGATGATATGCTTCTCTAAATAAAGTTTTACATTTAGTGTTCTGGCCATCTGTTTATGTTGGATGAGAACATTTTGATCTTTGTAGAATATTAACCTACAAGGTTTAGGAGACAGGATATGTATTCTGTATATTAAAATGTTTTTTAAGATGTTTCAAATTCTAAAGATGGATTTATAGGTCATGTTAAAATGAGATCTGTATTTATTAATAGTAAAATTACATTTGGGGACTTGTTTATAATTTTACCTCACACATTTTAGATATATACCATGCATACCTTAGTGAAAGCAATATTCTTGGGTCATCATTCATGGTTAACTCTGAACTGATGAGCTGTATATGGACAATTTTAAGGCTTGACATTTCATGGTATTAATTTATTTGACACAACCTAAAATTTTATAATTTATTTAATAAAAAAAAAAAACGTAATATTTGCTTTGTGTGCCCTAAAATTAACTTTAATGTATTTAAACCCTACATATATATCAGTGCCACGTCCCAGAATCCACTATTTTTTAAATCACAAAAAGGTTTGAACTGTACTCCATGGACTTCATGAGCACAAGTTCACAAAATAGAATAAAATATAAAATTGTATTGGTACATGATATAAAATCTAGATTAAAACACAACTACATTTAAAAACATAGTAGTATTGAGCACCATTTATAGATAAGAGTGGTGGTGCAAAATTGATAGAAGTATATAATAATATAACATCAAATAGAGATACAAAACTAAAACAGTAGAGAGTTCCACCATCCCTTCAAATAAAGCTTGACCTGTTTGGCATATGCTGCTTCTTCAAGAGCAAAGGGTGCTACACTCAGAAAACTGATACCAAACAGAGTTCTAAAAAAAAATTGGGCAAATAATATATGCTTTGGAACGATTGAGTTGGAAAAAGGAACAATGTATCCATTGTGTAAAACAGAACAAAAACAACAACAATAAAATTCTGAAGCACAGTAATTGTCCTTGTGATTTTGCTCAGCTTCAGGTAGTTGCTTTGACGTCACGTTACACTGTATGTACAGTATATAAACGACTTTCTTGTTCTCATACTTAAAGCGGACCTTCAGTAATTTTTTCAACTTTCCATCTATTAAATCTTTTGCCCTTGTTGTTTTATCTTTGGATAGTAAAAAGTAAATGCCTTATACAGCCCACTTCCTGTTTCTTGTCTGGTAAAAAGCCTAGGCTTATGACATGCACAGCTCTCTCTCTCTCTCACTTTTGAAAGAGTTTGCCAGAAAGGGAGGGGGTAAATCATAAGAGAATCAATGAAAGCCTCAGAGCTGGAGGTGTGTCTCTGTGTGTCTGTGTAAATCCAGGAAGTTAACAGGCAGCAGCTTCAGCTGCCCACAGTTAAAATGTTTGCAACAATTTTTGTAGTATATTTGGCAAGTATAGAATCACAGTATATATAAAATATGCAAAGTGGTTGGAGGGAAGCTTTAGAATGGCAAAGCTGTTTTTATTACAAATTATGTGAGCAGACTGAAGTTCCTCTTTAAGTCTTTATTAAAGCGTGCGTCCATCCTTGTGAAGTCTGAATGAGGTTCTGGATTAGTGGTACTGTAATTACCTGTATTTCATTCAACACAGTATGGGGTTGATTTACTAAAGGTAAATATTGTGTGCACTGCAAGTTGCAGTGCACTTGCTCTAATTATGAAGGAAAAATGCAAGGAAAATAAAACTGAATTTTTGCTTGCACATGATTGGATGATAGAAATCAGCAGAGCTTCCCCTCAAATCTAGAGCAACTGCACTTGTAGTGGACTTTAAGTGCACTGCAATTTTACTTCTAGTGCACAGTATATTTGTCTTTAGTAAATTAACCACTCTGGCTTCATGTAGCTAGTAAATATACCTGAAGAAGCCGCACAGGTGAAACATATCAAAGTAACACCCTAATGCTGAACTAAATAAAAGGCACATGGTAGGAGCAAGATCAGGATTACTGACAGCAGCAAAACACCAAAACAAGAGGCACCAAAAGGGAGGGCCTAAATACCCTCCCAGCAACCAGCTTTAGGAGGAGACTGATTACTAGAAGCTGCTGAATGTTGAGAGACACTTACTGATAGACACTGGAAGTACAATTTTCCACCAGGGAACCACAGTGCCACCAGTAGGTGATCCAGGTCCTGACACTGGGTACTCTTGTAAAGGTGGAGTGCTTACTCAGAGGGATAGTGGTAACTCTGAGGTATTCCACTGTGCAGTACGGGTAAGAGTACACTGTAACTGTTCTGGCTGACTGCCTGGCAGGAAATGTAGGCTAGCCTATGAAGACAGTATTACCTGTTGCTGCAGGGGGTGCACTGCGTGGAGTTCAGGCTGTCTTGCAGAGACAGTTGTTGTCCTAGAAGATCCCCTGATGTGGGCGAGATGGGGGGGGCTGGGACAGGCTGTGGGTTTCCCACGGAAGGATCGCTTTGATTGTGAAGCAGCACTGGTGGAGTGGAAGAAGTGTGCTCAGACAGACGTGGAGTCAGCACTCCTCCCGCTGCAGCACCAAGTCTGAAGCCCAAGGCCTACAAGCAGAGCTCCTCATATGTCAATATTCAAACCACACCCTCGAAAAAATAAAAAATTGTCTTGGTCAGAGAAAGGGTAAAGTGAATCAGCTCAATCATCTTATTCACTACCTTGTTGGCAGATCATTATATACACTAGTTTCTGAAGACCTGTTATGTAAAGCAGGGAAGTCCAGTCTGGCACTAGTGTTGGTAAAATCACCATAAAAGGAAATACATTTTTAGACTGCTTTTTAATTACTTGATTTATTAGCTACTGTAAGTGAAGCGTGCAGACAGGTTTACAATTGTGTAGGTGGCAGTATTATATAGTACAAACTAATATGATGAATCATGCCAGATGATCAGAGAATTTGTTATCCATAAATGGAAATAAATAGTATGTTTAATTGCAATTAGTGTTGAGCAGAATACGCCATATTCGATTTCGCGATATATCACGAATATATAGCCGAATATTCGAGAAATATTCGCTAAATTCGAATATTCATGATATTTTATCGAAATGAAATGTTTGCGAAATTTCGCTATTGCGAATGCGAAAATAATTGCGAAATTTCGACAACTGCGGTAGGAGCACTCTGATTGGCTCAGAATATTCGTGATATTTTATCGAAATTTCGCAAAATGCGAATGCGATATTTATTGCGGAATTTCGACAACTGCGGTAGGAGCCCTCTGATTGGCTCAGAATATTCGTGATATTTTATCGAAATTTCGCAAAATGCGAATGCGATATTTATTGCGGAATTTCGACAACTGTGGTAGGAGAACTCTGATTGGCTCTGATGCAAAAGAAGGGCGGAGAAAATAATCGCGCGATATTCCGATTGCCGAATAATCGCATTGCGATTTTTCGGCAAGATAAAATGATCGCTTCAGCTACTCGGCCCAAGGTCTCTAATCATACCAGCAATGCTTTTAGACGTCGATGGAGATCTCTAGGATGTGATCTGTTCTAAAAATAAAATTGAAAAAATTTGAATATTCGGAATAGCGAATATTCACCGCGAAATTCGAAATATATCGCGAATACTCGAATATGCCATATTCGAGCCGAATATTCGCAATACGAATATTCGTGAGCAACACTAATTGCAATCAATATTTCTCTTTTTTATTTGGTATATATAAATGGAAATTATTTGTGTGTTAGGGGAGGATCCTTGATGGAATAAAATTGAATCACTTAGATGAATAATATATCATACTTATTATGTCACTTTCTAGAGATTATTTTTATAGCTAGGCTGCTGAATCCTTCAACATTTAACAATGCAATTTTCAATACCACTTACGGGGGTTCTAAGGTGCCTTCTGGAAAAGACAAGAGTCAGAGGGGCAGATCCACATACAATTAGATGGGCGCAGCGTATGTGAGATACGCTACCCGCTGTAACTTACTTTTGGCAGCTTTGAATCCACAAAGAATTTGCGCCGTAAGTTACGGCGGCGTAGTGTATCTCTCGCGGCGTAACGGCGCCTAATTCAAATCGGCGAGTAGGGGGGCGTGTTTCATTTAAATGAAGCATGTCCCCACGCCGAACGAACTGCGCATGCGCTGTCCCTAAATTTCCCGCTGTGCATTGCGCTAAATGACATCGCAAGGACGTCATTTTTTGTGACGTGTACGTAAATGACGTCCAGCCCGATTCACGGACGACTTACGCAAACAAACAAAAAATATTAAAATTATACGCAGGAACGACGGCCATACTTAATATTGAGTACGCCACGAAATAGCATCTTTAACTATACGCCGAAAAAAGCCGACTAGAGACGACGTAAAAAAATGCAACGGCCGCTCGTACGTTCGTGGATCGTCGGAAATAGCTAATTTGCATACTCGACGCGGAAAACGACAGGAACGCCACCCAGCGGACGCCGAAGAATTGCATCTTAGATCTGAAGGCGTACGAAGACGTACGCCTGTCGGATCTAACCCAGATGCCGTCGTATCTTGTTTTGAGGATTCAAAACAACGATACGACGCGGGAAATTTGAAAGTACGCCGGCGTATCAGTAGATACGCCGGCGTACTCTCTCTGTGGATCTGCCCCAGAAAGTTTATTTTTATCCATCAGATTATTCTCCTGTCTAATCATGTGAATCTATTACCCTGTTATGACTTCTTGCAAACTCTTCCATTCTTGTTTCTATATGTTTAAATATATATATATATATATATATATATATATAATATATATATAATATATTTAAACATATAGAAACAAGAATGGAAGAGTTTGCAAGAAGTCATAACAGGGTAATAGATTCACATGATTAGACAGGAGAATAAATCTGATGGATAAAAATAAACTTTCTGGGGCAGATCCACAGAGAGAGTACGCCGGCGTATCTACTGATACGCCGGCGTACTTTCAAATTTCCCGCGTCGTATCGTTGTTTTGAATCCTCAAAACAAGATACGACGGCATCTGGGTTAGATCCGACAGGCGTACGTCTTCGTACGCCTTCAGATCTAAGATGCAATTCTTCGGCGTCCGCTGGGTGGCGTTCCTGTCGTTTTCCGCGTCGAGTATGCAAATTAGCTATTTCCGACGATCCACGAACGTACGAGCGGCCGTTGCATTTTTTTACGTCGTCTCTAGTCGGCTTTTTTCGGCGTATAGTTAAAGATGCTATTTCGTGGCGTACTCAATATTAAGTATGGCCGTCGTTCCTGCGTATAATTTTAATATTTTTTTGTTTGTTTGCGTAAGTCGTCCGTGAATCGGGCTGGACGTCATTTACGTACACGTCACAAAAAATGACGTCCTTGCGATGTCATTTAGCGCAATGCACAGCGGGAAATTTAGGGACAGCGCATGCGCAGTTCGTTCGGCGTGGGGACATGCTTCATTTAAATGAAACACGCCCCCCTACTCGCCGATTTGAATTAGGCGCCGTTACGCCGCGAGAGATACACTACGCCGCCGTAACTTACGGCGCAAATTCTTTGTGGATTCAAAGCTGCCAAAAGTAAGTTACAGCGGCGTAGCGTATCTCACATACGCTGCGCCCATCTAATTGTATGTGGATCTGCCCCTCTGACTCTTGTCTTTTCCAGAAGGCACCTTAGAACCCCCGTAAGTGGTATTGAAAATTGCATTGTTAAATGTTGAAGGATTCAGCAGCCTAGCTATAAAAATAATCTCTAGAAAGTGACATAATAAGTATGATATATTATTCATCTAAGTGATTCAATTTTATTCCATCAAGGATCCTCCCCTAACACACAAATAATTTCCATTTATATATACCAAATAAAAAAGAGAAATATTGATTGCAATTAGTGTTGCTCACGAATATTCGTATTGCGAATATTCGGCTCGAATATGGCATATTCGAGTATTCGCGATATATTTCGAATTTCGCGGTGAATATTCGCTATTCCGAATATTCAAATTTTTTCAATTTTATTTTTAGAACAGATCACATCCTAGAGATCTCCATCGACGTCTAAAAGCATTGCTGGTATGATTAGAGACCTTGGGCCGAGTAGCTGAAGCGATCATTTTATCTTGCCGAAAAATCGCAATGCGATTATTCGGCAATCGGAATATCGCGCGATTATTTTCTCCGCCCTTCTTTGCATCAGAGCCAATCAGAGTTCTCCTACCACAGTTGTCGAAATTCCGCAATAAATATCGCATTCGCATTTTGCGAAATTTCGATAAAATATCACGAATATTCTGAGCCAATCAGAGGGCTCCTACCGCAGTTGTCGAAATTCCGCAATAAATATCGCATTCGCATTTTGCGAAATTTCGATAAAATATCACGAATATTCTGAGCCAATCAGAGTGCTCCTACCGCAGTTGTCGAAATTTCGCAATTATTTTCGCATTCGCAATAGCGAAATTTCGCAAACATTTCATTTCGATAAAATATCATGAATATTCGAATTTAGCGAATATTTCTCGAATATTCGGCTATATATTCGTGATATATCGCGAAATCGAATATGGCGTATTCTGCTCAACACTAATTGCAATTAAACATACTATTTATTTCCATTTATGGATAACAAATTCTCTGATCATCTGGCATGATTCATCATATTAGTTTGTACTATATAATACTGCCACCTACACAATTGTAAACCTGTCTGCACGCTTCACTTACAGTAGCTAATAAATCAAGTAATTAAAAAGCAGTCTAAAAATGTATTTCCTTTTATGGTGATTTTACCAACACTAGTGCCAGACTGGACTTCCCTGCTTTACATAACAGGTCTTCAGAAACTAGTGTATATAATGATCTGCCAACAAGGTAGTGAATAAGATGATTGAGCTGATTCACTTTACCCTTTCTCTGACCAAGACAATTTTTTATTTTTTCGAGGGTGTGGTTTGAATATTGACATATGAGGAGCTCTGCTTGTAGGCCTTGGGCTTCAGACTTGGTGCTGCAGCGGGAGGAGTGCTGACTCCACGTCTGTCTGAGCACACTTCTTCCACTCCACCAGTGCTGCTTCACAATCAAAGCGATCCTTCCGTGGGAAACCCACAGCCTGTCCCAGCCCCCCCCCATCTCGCCCACATCAGGGGATCTTCTAGGACAACAACTGTCTCTGCAAGACAGCCTGAACTCCACGCAGTGCACCCCCTGCAGCAACAGGTAATACTGTCTTCATAGGCTAGCCTACATTTCCTGCCAGGCAGTCAGCCAGAACAGTTACAGTGTACTCTTACCCGTACTGCACAGTGGAATACCTCAGAGTTACCACTATCCCTCTGAGTAAGCACTCCACCTTTACAAGAGTACCCAGTGTCAGGACCTGGATCACCTACTGGTGGCACTGTGGTTCCCTGGTGGAAAATTGTACTTCCAGTGTCTATCAGTAAGTGTCTCTCAACATTCAGCAGCTTCTAGTAATCAGTCTCCTCCTAAAGCTGGTTGCTGGGAGGGTATTTAGGCCCTCCCTTTTGGTGCCTCTTGTTTTGGTGTTTTGCTGCTGTCAGTAATCCTGATCTTGCTCCTACCATGTGCCTTTTATTTAGTTCAGCATTAGGGTGTTACTTTGATATGTTTCACCTGTGCGGCTTCTTCAGGTATATTTACTAGCTACATGAAGCCAGAGTGGTTAATTTACTAAAGACAAATATACTGTGCACTAGAAGTAAAATTGCAGTGCACTTAAAGTCCACTACAAGTGCAGTTGCTCTAGATTTGAGGGGAAGCTCTGCTGATTTCTATCATCCAATCATGTGCAAGCAAAAATTCAGTTTTATTTTCCTTGCATTTTTCCTTCATAATTAGAGCAAGTGCACTGCAACTTGCAGTGCACACAATATTTACCTTTAGTAAATCAACCCCATACTGTGTTGAATGAAATACAGGTAATTACAGTACCACTAATCCAGAACCTCATTCAGACTTCACAAGGATGGACGCACGCTTTAATAAAGACTTAAAGAGGAACTTCAGTCTGCTCACATAATTTGTAATAAAAAGCTTTGCCATTCTAAAGCTTCCCTCCAACCACTTTGCATATTTTTATATACTGTGATTCTATACTTGCCAAATATACTACAAAAATTGTTGCAAACATTTTAACTGTGGGCAGCTGAAGCTGCTGCCTGTTAACTTCCTGGATTTACACAGACACACAGAGACACACCTCCAGCTCTGAGGCTTTCATTGATTCTCTTATGATTTACCCCCTCCCTTTCTGGCAAACTCTTTCAAAAGTGAGAGAGAGAGAGAGAGCTGTGCATGTCATAAGCCTAGGCTTTTTACCAGACAAGAAACAGGAAGTGGGCTGTATAAGGCATTTACTTTTTACTATCCAAAGATAAAACAACAAGGGCAAAAGATTTAATAGATGGAAAGTTGAAAAAATTACTGAAGGTCCGCTTTAAGTATGAGAACAAGAAAGTCGTTTATATACTGTACATACAGTGTAACGTGACGTCAAAGCAACTACCTGAAGCTGAGCAAAATCACAAGGACAATTACTGTGCTTCAGAATTTTATTGTTGTTGTTTTTGTTCTGTTTTACACAATGGATACATTGTTCCTTTTTCCAACTCAATCGTTCCAAAGCATATATTATTTGCCCAATTTTTTTTTAGAACTCTGTTTGGTATCAGTTTTCTGAGTGTAGCACCCTTTGCTCTTGAAGAAGCAGCATATGCCAAACAGGTCAAGCTTTATTTGAAGGGATGGTGGAACTCTCTACTGTTTTAGTTTTGTATCTCTATTTGATGTTATATTATTATACTTCTATCAATTTTGCACCACCACTCTTATCTATAAATGGTGCTCAATACTACTATGTTTTTAAATGTAGTTGTGTTTTAATCTAGATTTTATATCATGTACCAATACAATTTTATATTTTATTCTATTTTGTGAACTTGTGCTCATGAAGTCCATGGAGTACAGTTCAAACCTTTTTGTGATTTAAAAAATAGTGGATTCTGGGACGTGGCACTGATATATATGTAGGGTTTAAATACATTAAAGTTAATTTTAGGGCACACAAAGCAAATATTACGTTTTTTTTTTTATTAAATAAATTATAAAATTTTAGGTTGTGTCAAATAAATTAATACCATGAAATGTCAAGCCTTAAAATTGTCCATATACAGCTCATCAGTTCAGAGTTAACCATGAATGATGACCCAAGAATATTGCTTTCACTAAGGTATGCATGGTATATATCTAAAATGTGTGAGGTAAAATTATAAACAAGTCCCCAAATGTAATTTTACTATTAATAAATACAGATCTCATTTTAACATGACCTATAAATCCATCTTTAGAATTTGAAACATCTTAAAAAACATTTTAATATACAGAATACATATCCTGTCTCCTAAACCTTGTAGGTTAATATTCTACAAAGATCAAAATGTTCTCATCCAACATAAACAGATGGCCAGAACACTAAATGTAAAACTTTATTTAGAGAAGCATATCATCAACATTTATATGCCTTAAAGGGCTTATTTTTCAGGTTTCAAACAATACTTAAAATCAGCATCAACATAGCCTCTGGAATAACAACTGATAATCCGTATGTCTGCTGGCTTGACAGTAATATGAAATGAACTGACTTGCTCACATCACAAATATGGGATTCTTTTCAGCCTTTTCAACTCATAGTTATAAACAGCTCTTACAATTGCCTTTATAGCTTATACATGCCTTTCATCCTATAGAATTTTCTAAATATTGGAGTTTGGGCACATGTTCTGTTGATTCATCTGGCAAGAACTCCAGGAAGTGGGGAAAAATCTGCAAGAGAAAACAACAATATAAAAGTGTACCGTGGTTGCAGTTTTCCCTAGCTATTCTAAAAAGGCACTTTTTGCACTTCTGATTCCATAGCGGCATTTCCCTTGAGCTCTAGCAGCACTACCCTTCCAGCTTAAAAATACCTACTCGACCTCCTTCTTTTGCCTGGAGCCCCCTTGGGTGACCCCCCATCCTCCTATAGTACGATTCCTAGAAAAAAACGGTGTGCAATCTCACACGGCCGCAACCGTCTACCTGGCTCAGCCACAAATCGAGGCCCCCGGTCTCGGCCTTGCCGGATATCGTGGCGCAAGAACCAGCCATGGAGTAGAGTGGATACACAGACTCCCCCACCTCACAGCAGGCCTCCATCTCCCCACATCATGCCACTCCCTCCCCATACCAGGAATACAGCAACACAAAGTGTATAGCTCAGGCTGTGGCAGCTCTCCTGTGCCCCATGATAACCGCCTCTGTTTA
>NW_024404907.1:0-11014 GCF_905171775.1 Rana temporaria
ATCCCGGTGTAGCAGTAAGATCGGCATCCCAAGAAAATTGGCATCCCTTGTAGCAACTGAGCATGTGCCGATTTCAGTCCATTGAAATCGAGCGCAGAGCTGCTGCACTACAACACAGCTGAGTCAGATTAACTCTGCACGCGCCGAGAGATATTGCCGAGGAACACTGCATCAGGATGACCACGGGGGACACAAGCTTGTATAGGCTACCTGCTACCTACGGGGGGGGGGTCTGTCTGTATGTCACAAGGGGGGGTCAGTATGTATGTCACATGGGGGGTCAATCTGTATGTCACAAGGGGGGGGTCAGTCTGTATGTCACAAGGGGGGGTCAGTATGTATGTCACATGGGGGGTCAATCTGTATGTCACAAGGGGGGGGTCAGTCTGTATGTCACAAGGGGGGGTCAGTCTGTCGCAAGGGGGATCAGTCTGTATGTCGCATGGGGGGTCAATCTGTATGTCACGGTGGGGGTCAGTCTGTATTTCATGGGGGGGGGCAGTCTGTATGTCACGGGGGGGGGGGATCAGTCTGTCGCAAGGGGGGGCAGTCTGTATGTCACAAGGGGGGGTCAGTCTGTATGTGACGGGGGTCAGTCTGTATGTCACAAGGGGGGGTCAGTCTGTATGTCACAAGGGGGGGTCAGTCTGTATGTGACGGGGGTCAGTCTGTATGTCACAAGGGGGGGTCAGTCTGTATGTCACGGAGGGGGGGGATCAGTCTGTCGCAAGGGGGGGCAGTCTGTATGTCACAAGGGGGGGTCAGTCTGTATGTGACGGGGGTCAGTCTGTATGTCACAAGGGGGGGTCAGTCTGTATGTCACGGAGGGGGGGGGATCAGTCTGTCGCAAGGGGGGGCAGTCTGTATGTCACAAGGGGGGGTCAGTCTGTATGTCACAAGGGGGGGTCAGTCTGTCGCAAGGGGGATCAGTCTGTATGTCGCATGGGGGGTCAATCTGTATGTCACGGTGGGGGTCAGTCTGTATTTCATGGGGGGGGGCAGTCTGTATGTCACGGAGGGGGGGGATCAGTCTGTCGCAAGGGGGGGCAGTCTGTATGTCACAAGGGGGGGGTCAGTCTGTATGTGACGGGGGTCAGTCTGTATGTCACAAGGGGGGGTCAGTCTGTATGTCACAAGGGGGGGTCAGTCTGTATGTCACAAGGGGGGGTCAGTCTGTATGTCACAAGGGGGGGTCAGTCTGTCGCAAGGGGGATCAGTCTGTATGTCTCATGGGGGGTCAATCTGTATGTCACAGAGGGGGTCAGTCTGTATGTCACGGTGGGGGTCAGTCTGTATTTCATGGGGGGGGGGGCAGTCTGTATGTCACGGAGGGGGGGAGTCAGTCTGTCGCAAGGGGGGTCAGTCTGTATGTCATGGGGGGGGGGGCAGTCTGTATGTCACGGAGGGGGGGGGGTCAGTCTGTCTGTCACGGGGGTCAGTTTGTATTTCACAGGGGGGGCCACAGTCAGCATGTCACGACCAGACCACATGTCCCGGGGGGGGGGGGCAGACTGCATGTCTCGGGGTGGTGGCTGGAGCCCAGGGGGTCATAAGTTGAGAGGTGACAATCTATCAGAGGTGTCGCTCTCTTGTTGGGGAATGGGGGTATTTCAGTATTTTAAAGAGGAGATGCAGATTTTCATGGCCTGTAATATTATAAGAGGGGATGCAGATTTTCATGGCCTGTAATATTATAAGAGGGAGATGCAGATTTTCATGGCCTGTAATATTATAAGAGGAGATGCAGATTTTCATGGCCTGTAATATTATATAAGGAGATGCAGATTTTCATGGCCTGTAATATTATAAGAGGAGATGCAGATTTTCATGGCCTGTAATATTATAAGAGGAGATGCAGATTTTCATGGCCTGTAATATTATAAGAGGAGATGCAGATTTTCATGGCCTGTAATATTATAAGAGGGAGATGCAGATTTTCATGGCCTGTAATATTATAAGAGGGAGATGCAGATTTTCATGGCCTGTAATATTATAAGAGGAGATGCAGATTTTCATGGCCTGTAATATTATATAAGGAGATGCAGATTTTCATGGCCTGTAATATTATAAGAGGAGATGCAGATTTTCATGGCCTGTAATATTATAAAAGGGGATGCAGATTTTCATGGCCTGTAATATTATAAGAGGAGATGCAGATTTTCATGGCCTGTAATATTATAAGAGGAGATGCAGATTTTCATGGCCTGTAATATTATATAAGGAGATGCAGATTTTCATGGCCTGTAATATTATAAGAGGAGATGCAGATTTTCATGGCCTGTAATATTATAAAAGGGGATGCAGATTTTCATGGCCTGTAATATTATAAGAGGAGATGCAGATTTTCATGGCCTGTAATATTATAAGAGGAGATGCAGATTTTCATGGCCTGTAATATTATATAAGGAGATGCAGATTTTCATGGCCTGTAATATTATATAAGGAGATGCAGATTTTCATAGCCTGTAATATTATAAGAGGGAGATGCAGATTTTCATGGCCTGTAATATTATATAAGGAGATGCAGATTTTCATGGCCTGTAATATTATAAGAGGGAGATGCAGATTTTCATGGCCTGTAATATTATAAGAGGGAGATGCAGATTTTCATGGCCTGTAATATTATAAGAGGGAGATGCAGATTTTCATGGCCTGTAATATTATAAGAGGGAGATGCAGATTTTCATGGCCTGTAATATTATATAAGGAGATGCAGATTTTCATGGCCTGTAATATTATAAGAGGGGGATGCAGATTTTCATGGCCCGTAATATTATAAGAGGGAGATGCAGATTTTCATGGCCTGTAATATTATAAGAGGAGATGCAGATTTTCATGGCCTGTAATATTATAAGAGGGGGTGCAGATTTTCATGGCCTGTAATATTATAAGAGGGGGTACAGATTTTCATGGCCTGTAATGTTATAAGAGGAGATGCAGATTTTCATGGCCTGTAATATTATAAGAGGAGATGCAGATTTTCATGGCCTGTAATATTATAAGAGGAGATGCAGATTTTCATGGCCTGTAATATTATAAGAGGGGGATGCAGATTTTCATGGTCAGGGGGTCACCTTTCTTCAAAGTGGAAATTCCATTTTTCGGTTGAACTCCACTTTAAATGCTTAAATGGACTATTGTTGTATAGGTTGAGTCTTGCTGTCTGAGATTTGGTGTCGGTTATTTATTTACTTTTATTTTTCATGCCCTGTTTTTTTTTTAAATAAAATTCCCTGTTTTGAAAAGTTTATAAATCATATGTTTCAACATCAATAAAATGGTCGGTGCCTATTTTTGCTCATACGCTTGCCTTGTTGCCTTTTTCCTTAACTTTTGTCTTTCAGTTTGTTGTTTGTTTTTGACCTCCGGAAGCTTTTACCCCCTTTATGACCATAGTATTGTTTGCTATCCAGCACTGTGCTACTTTTACACTGGGGCGCTATGGGCGTCGGCGGTAAAGCGCCGATATTTATAGCAGCGCTTTACCGTAATTTTTGTGGCTTTTAACCGCCACTAGCGGCCGAAAAGTGCTTTTTCAGCGGTGCTGCCCATTGATTTCAATGGGCAGGAGCACTTTAGGAGCGGTGTATTCACCGCTCCTACAGTGCCTCAAAGATGCAGCTAGCAGGACTTTTTTTTCTGTCCTGCCAGCGCACCACTCCAGTGTGAAAGCCCAAAGGAAGAAGACACTCTTTCTAGGCGCATTGCAGGCGCTATTTTTAGCGCTATATCGCCTGCAAAGCTCCTCAGTGTAAACGTAGCCTTAGGCTGGGTTCACACTTGTCCTACAAACGGTCCTACATTGGGAGCCTCATGTAGCATGACGTGTGAAAATCAATGTTTCCCTATGAGAGACGTCTTAACTGGTCCTACACAAGTCGGTCCGACTTTGAAAATGCTCCCTGTACTACTTTTGGTCCTACATTGATCCTACTTCAACCCATTGAATATCATTGAAGTCGGACCAAAGTAGTATCCTGTTCATGAAAGTAGGATGGATGTAGGATCAATGTAGCAGAGCAAAGTAGGATGAAAGTAGTGTAGTAGTGTGAACCCAGCCTGAGGCTGGGTTCACACTGCACACTGGAGCGGCTCACAGCAGGGGGTCCAGTGAGTCCTGTTCACCGTTTCAGGTCTGAATTTTGGGCTGAAACAGGACAAAAGACGCACATAGAGATCCGGTCACGATCTCCTGACATGCGAATTGGATGCAGAGAAATCCTCATCCAATTCGCACTAATGTGAACCCAGCCTTAATTGGAAATTACTCGGTCATGCAATACTTTACCCAAATGTCTGGGGTCCCAAATTTGGCAGAGATAGGAAAGGTCTACCTCTGGGGGCCACTAGTATCCCTGTACCAAGTTTGCCTGTACCTAGCACTTCTGGGTTTTTGGTCAGCTTGGTGTAGTATGGGAAGCTTAGAGTGGGCACAGCTTTGGCCCTGAACATGTACCGGGGTCCAAATTTGGCACAGCGTTAGGGGAGGACCTAGCCCGAATTGTTCTGGTCAACTTTTTCATGGGCCACTTGGGAGTGTGTGGCCCTTGGGCAGTATCACGGCGCAGGGAGTGCTGAATACTCCAGGAATCTCTGGACTCTTAACTATTTAACAGTACCTGCAGAGCGGGGCTCCTCAATGCCTGGAAAACTTCATATTCCAAGTGCACACTTTCCTGGATAAGCTCTCAAAGTTTTGGTTCTGCAGCAACAACCAGCTGGATATTGGTTCAAGTCAAAAAATTGATATTTGCCAGCACACCATGGATTGACAAAAAAGTAGCATGCAAATAGGTAATTTATTGCATGATCACAACATAAGAAGAGTTCACTCTCCTCAATGCCTGTGTCCACAGCTCAAGCCCCTGGACATGTTTGGGGCCCAAGCTGTGGCCCCTCAAAGTTCTTGATAGTGTGCGATAGATTAACATAGTGGGCCAAGCTAGCCTAAATTTAGGGCCCCCTTGGTAGCCAAACCACGTAGCCCAGGGGCACCAAACTTGGTACCACACACACATTTTGGGTCCAATGCTTCATTTTCAGGTGGACCTGCATTGGGGTAGAATTTGCCCGACCATTGTGGGACACAGGAATTGTATCCATAAATTCGGTCCATAAATGTATATATTCTCAATGCACAACTCTTTCATCCGCTTTGGTTGCAGGGGATCTGTCACTGGTTGCGACTGACCCTTTAACATAATCTCCCTATGCAATCAAGCTTACCCAGTGTCCTTGGACACTATTGCTTCTGGTTCTTTAACTCGGATCCCCCGGGTGTTCCACGTATGTGATTAATTATGGGGGTTTGGTTATCTGATTAGTGGACAGATGTACCATATATACTGGAGTATAAGCCGAGGCACCCGATTCTACCACAAAAAAAAAAAAACCTGGGAAAACGCATTGACTCGAGTATAAGCCTAGGGTGTCCATGTGCATGCCTCACTGTGCCCAATCTCCCTACCTGATCTCCGGCGATGTGTGACTAGACTGACGTTTAACATGGGAGTCTATGGAAGGGGTGCCCGGGTTTGAAAAATCGGTGCTCCCCATCCGTAGGTCCTCCGTACAACAAACTTTGCACACTTGTAGATGAAGAGTGGGGCTACATGTGTGCCAAGATTGGTGTCCAGGGGACCTATGGCAAAAGTTGAAGATGGACACAGACTCTAGTATAAGCCGAGGGGGGAATTTTCAGCATAAAAAAATGTGCTGAAAAACTCGGCTTATACTCAAGTATATACGGTATGTCTTTTTTCTATATGTGTATTTATATATTTACCTAGTGATTCTTTTTTTCTTCTCTTTTATTCATCCCCACTTATCCTTTTTTGTTCATCTCTTCTCTCCTTCCCTTCCTCCCCACCGTCCACCCCTTCCCCCCCCCCTTTTACTTAATTTATTTCCCCCTTTTTTACCTTCCCTCCCTCCCTCTTCCCCCCCCCCCTTTCCTTTTTGCCTTCCGCCCCGTTTCCTCCTTTTGTTGTTTATTGACATATGTTCTTGTCCATAGACCACCAGTTATACCCACTGCTAGAAAATTGCATTTTTAATTTTATTTACTGCACCATGAAGTGCCTCCCGTGTCTGCTGTGGGGGGATTTACCTGTATTGGGTGCCTCTCTTTTGTGTTTTTTGATGTTCCATTGGGCTTTCATTTGTAAGCCATGCATGCCTATATAAATCTCTAACATTATTTATCCTGAAGAAGCGGCCAAAGCCACAAAACATGCAGAGGAATACGTCAGGACATACATCTCCATTCCTCACAATACTTGTGAGGTTTACCTGTTCTTTGTGAACCATTTATATCAATTTTGCAACAACTGTTTATGTTCTGCTGTACAAAATGTTTTTAATTATGTTTACCTTCTTAATAAATTTAAATTTTATACTTACTTTGGCCTAATCCTTGGGTACCGAGATCGTCCTCAACTTTCACAGTACCGCGGGGCAAATTTGAAGCAGCCCCTGGCACACCCCCTTTCCAATATCCTAATACAAAGGATGATGGTAGCCACCTCTATCCCTAGACGTAACTAATTGAGGCAATATTCTATATTGTACGCTGAATAAAGGTCCATGTAGTACTTACTGTACACAACAATGAAAATTACATGATCACTAACACACAGATAAACAAATAACACACAGAGTTTTTAGAGGTGAAAATGTTTTTATTGGCAGAATAAACAGTACATCAGAAATACATTTGACATATCACTTATAAGAAAGCGGTAATGAGCGCGCCAAATAGCCATCGCCTACAGCGGCACTTGCACCCAAAGGTTTAATGAATAGGCTTGGATCAGAAGATCAGGAGGTAAAGAAAAAGGGGGAAGAAAGATAAAGGCAGAAAGGGTTGGGGGGGGGGGGGGGTCTGCAGGGAAAGCCTGGGGTGGAAACAGTAACTTGGTAAATGAGGGGTATCCCTACATCTTTAAGAAAAGGTACACACAGAGTTTAAAAAAAAAAAATGTATTTACATATTATAAGCACTCTAAGGAATGAGGAAGCCTACTTACTCCAAACCAAAAAATAATTAGGAACCCCCCACCGCTGGCTACACAGACGGATAGACCCCCCCATGACTGAAAACCCAGAAAACAAAATACTGACACCTCAGATTGACCCCCCCCCCCCCCAACTGAAAGACCAGACTGAACCCCCCCGCCACTAATACATGTCACCCCCCAAAATAAAGACAATGATAATTGCTTTCTAGCGGCTTGCTTTTCCACCTCTATGGCAGTTGATGGGTTAAAATGGTGTCCTCCACAATATTAAAGCGGGATGAGCGCTGAAAAAAATATATAAAAGTCAGCAGCTACAAATACTGCAGCTGCTGACTTATAATATCAGCACACTTACCTGTCCTGGAGTCCAGCGCCATCCGCAGCAGAGGAGGAGCGATCACCGCCATCCATGGTGAGGGAACCAGGAAGTGAAGCACTCCGGCTTCACTGCCCGGTTCCCTACGGCGCATGCGCGAGTCGCGCTGCACCTGCCGATTGGCTCCGCTGTGTGCTGGGAGCTGAGTGTTCCAGAACACAACTGGGGGTGGGGAGGTGTCTTTAGACAGGTATCTGCACCCCCCTCCCCCTGAAAGGTGTCAGTGTGACACCGGAGGGGGGAGGGTTCCAATCAGCGTAAGTTCCACTTTAGGGTGGAGCTCCGCTTTAATAATCCAGACTGTGAAATGGTGTATCCTCCCTAATATTACAGCCTCTTATAATATATCAGGGCATGAAAATCTGTACCCCCTCTTATAATATTACAGGCCATGAAAATCTGCATCCCCTCTTATAATATTACAGGCCATGAAAATCTGCATCTCTCTTATAATATTACAGGCCATGAAAATCTGTACCCCCTCTTATAATATTACAGGCCATGAAAATCTGCATCCCTCTTATAATATTACAGGCCATGAAAATCTGCATCCCTCTTATAATATTACAGGCCATGAAAATCTGCATCCCCTCTTATAATATTACAGGCCATGAAAATCTGCATCCCTCTTATAATATTACAGGCCATGAAAATCTGCCCCCTCTTATAATATTACAGGCCATGAAAATCTGCATCCCCTCTTATAATATTACAGGCCATGAAAATCTGCATCCCCTCTTATAATATTACAGGCCATGAAAATCTGCATCCCCTCTTATAATATTACAGGCCATGAAAATCTGCATCCCTCTTATAATATTACAGGCCATGAAAATCTGCATCCCCTTTATAATATTACAGGCCATGAAAATCTGCATCTCCTCTTATAATATTACAGGCCATGAAAATCTGCCCCTCTTATAATATTACAGGCCATGAAAATCTGCATCTCCTCTTATAATATTACAGGCCATGAAAATCTGCATCTCCTCTTATAATATTACAGGCCATGAAAATCTGCATCCCTCTTATAATATTACAGGCCATGAAAATCTGCATCCCTCTTATAATATTACAGGCCATGAAAATCTGCATCTCCCTCTTATAATATTACAGGCCATGAAAATCTGCATCCCTCTTATAATATTACAGGCCATGAAAATCTGCATCTCCCTCTTATAATATTACAGGCCATGAAAATCTGCATCTCCCTCTTATAATATTACAGGCCATGAAAATCTGCATCCCTCTTATAATATTACAGGCCATGAAAATCTGCATCCCCTCTTATAATATTACAGGCCATGAAAATCTGCATCTCCTCTTATAATATTACAGGCCATGAAAATCTGCCCCTCTTATAATATTACAGGCCATGAAAATCTGCATCCCTCTTATAATATTACAGGCCATGAAAATCTGCATCCCTCTTATAATATTACAGGCCATGAAAATCTGCATCTCCCTCTTATAATATTACAGGCCATGAAAATCTGCATCCCTCTTATAATATTACAGGCCATGAAAATCTGCATCTCTCTTATAATATTACAGGCCATGAAAATCTGCATCTCCTCTTATAATATTACAGGCCATGAAAATCTGCATCTCCTCTTATAATATTACAGGCCATGAAAATCTGCATCCCCTCTTATAATATTACAGGCCATGAAAATCTGCATCTCCTCTTATAATATTACAGGCCATGAAAATCTGCATCCCCTTTATAATATTACAGGCCATGAAAATCTGCCCCCTCTTATAATATTACAGGCCATGAAAATCTGCATCCCTCTTATAATATTACAGGCCATGAAAATCTGCACCCCTTTATAATATTACAGGCCATGAAAATCTCCATCCCCTCTTATAATATTACAGGCCATGAAAATCTGCATCCCCTCTTATAATATTACAGGCCATGAAAATCTGCATCCCTCTTATAATATTACAGGCCATGAAAATCTGCATCTCCTCTTATAATATTACAGGCCATGAAAATCTGCATCTCCTCTTATAATATTACAGGCCATGAAAATCTGCATCCCTCTTATAATATTACAGGCCATGAAAATCTGCATCTCCCTCTTATAATATTACAGGCCATGAAAATCTGCATCCCTCTTATAATATTACAGGCCATGAAAATCTGTACCCCCTCTTATAATATTACAGGCCATGAAAATCTGCATCTCCTCTTATAATATTACAGGCCATGAAAATCTGCATCCTCTTATAATATTACAGGCCATGAAAATCTGCATCTCCCTCTTATAATATTACAGGCCATGAAAATCTGCATCTCCTCTTATAATATTACAGGCCATGAAAATCTGCATCTCCTCTTATAATATTACAGGCCATGAAAATCTGCATCCCCTCTTATAATATTACAGGCCATGAAAATCTGCATCTCCTCTTATAATATTACAGGCCATGAAAATCTGCATCTCCTCTTATAATATTACAGGCCATGAAAATCTGCATCTCCCTCTTATAATATTACAGGCCATGAAAATCTGCATCTCCCTCTTATAATATTACAGGCCATGAAAATCTGCATCTCCCTCTTATAATATTACAGGCCATGAAAATCTGCATCTCCCCTTTAAAATACTGAAATACCCCCATTCCCCAACAAGAGAGCGACACCTCTGATAGATTGTCACCTCTCAACTTATGACCCCTGGGCTCCAGCCACCACCCCGTGACATGCAGTCTGCCCCCCCCCCCGGGACATGTGGTCTGGTCGTGACATGCTGACTGTGGCCCCCCTGTGAAATACAAACTGACCCCGTGACAGACAGACTGACCCCCCCCCTCCGTGACATACAGACTGATCCCCCCCATGTGACATACAAGCTGACCCCCCTTGCGACAGACTGACTCCCCCCCTCCGTGACATACAGACTGATCCCCCCCATGTGACATACAGAATGACCCCCCCTTGTGACATACATACTGACCCCCGTCACATACAGATTGACCCCCCATGAGACATACAGACTGATCCCCCTTGCGACAGACTGACCCCCCCTTGTGACATACAGACTGACCCCCCTTGTGACATACAGACTGACCCCCCTTGTGACATACAGACTGACCCCCGTCACATACAGACTGACCCCCCCTTGTGACATACAGACTGCCCCCCCTTGCGACAGACTGATCCCCCCCCTCCGTGACATACAGACTGCCCCCCCCATGAAATACAGACTGACCCCCACCGTGACATACAGATTGACCCCCCATGCGACATACAGACTGATCCCCTTGCGACAGACTGACCCCCCCCTTGTGACATACAGACTGACCCCCCCTTGTGACATACAGACTGACCCCCCCTTGTGACATACAGACTGCCCCCCCCCTTGTGACATACAGACTGCCCCCCCTTGTGACATACAGACTGCCCCCCCCCTTGTGACATACAGACTGACCCCCCCCTTGTGACATACAGACTGCCCCCCCTTGTGACATACAGACTGCCCCCCCCCCCGTAGGTAGCAGGTAGCCTATACAAGTCTGTGTCCCCCGCGGTCATCCTGATGCAGGGTTCCTCGGCAATAGCTCTCGGCGCGTGCAGAGTTAATCTCACTCAGCTGTGTTGTAGTGCAGC
>NW_024404908.1:0-10816 GCF_905171775.1 Rana temporaria
TTAGCTTGCTGAGCTACACAAAAATGTCTCACAGAATCTCTAATGCCGGAAGGTGACTGGGGCTTTCCCAAAAGACCAAACTCTTTACATGGTCACTAACTTCCAGCACTGGGTCATTTACTCACATAGCCACAGGATCATCAATTGCCTCCTTCCAATATCCAGCGGGCTCTCTCCAGTGAGGGAGATACAAACTCACACCACCATAGAACAGCTGGACACCATTCCCTTATCTTCCTTCTGGTACTCTCCAGTGAGGGAGATACAAACTCACACCACCATAGAACAGCTGGACACCATTCCCCCAACTTCCTTCTGGTACTCTCCAGTGAGGGAGATACAAACTCACACCACCATAGAACAGCTGGACACCATTCCCTCAACTTCCTTCTGGTACTCTCCAGTGAGGGAGATACAAACTCACACCACCATAGAACAGCTGGACACCATTCCCTTAACTTCCTTCTGGTACTCTCCAGTGAGGGAGATACAAACTCACACCACCATAGAACAGCTGGACACCATTCCCTCAACTTCCTTCTGGTACTCTCCAGTGAGGGAGATACAAACTCACACCACCATAGAACAGCTGGACACCATTCCCTTAACTTCCTTCTGGTACTCTCCAGTGAGGGAGATACAAACTCACACCACCATAGAACAGCTGGACACCATTCCCCCAACTTCCTTCTGGTACTCTCCAGTGAGGGAGATACAAACTCACACCACCATAGAACAGCTGGACACCATTCCCTCAACTTCCTTCTGGTACTCTCCAGTGAGGGAGATACAAACTCACACCACCATAGAACAGCTGGACACCATTCCCTCAACTTCCTTCTGGTACTCTCCAGCGAGGGAGATACAAACTCACACCACCATAGAACAGCTGGACACCATTCCCTCAACTTCCTTCTGGTACTCTCCAGTGAGGGAGATACAAACTCACACCACCATAGAACAGCTGGACACCATTCCCTCAACTTCCTTCTGGTACTCTCCAGTGAGGGAGATACAAACTCACACCACCATAGAACAGCTGGACACCATTCCCTCAACTTCCTTCTGGTACTCTCCAGCGAGGGAGATACAAACTCACACCACCATAGAACAGCTGGACACCATTCCCTCAACTTCCTTCTGGTACTCTCCAGTGAGGGAGATACAAACTCACACCACCATAGAACAGCTGGACACCATTCCCCCTACTTTCTTTCTGGTACTCTCCAGTGAGGGAGATACAAACTCACACCACCATAGAACAGCTGGACACCATTCCCCCTACTTTCTTTCTGGTACTCTCCAGTGAACGCCAGACCCAAACAAACTCCAGGAATAGACATTGTAAATAGACCCCCCAGCTGAAGCCCCAGCTACGACCTCGATGTCTTTTAGGTGGCACCTCCAGAAATCTTCAAAGGGGTCTCCTCCAGTAGGACTGGACATAGGAACTCTGCTGCTGCTGTCTCAGGAGACACCAGTGATGGGACACTATTCATTCCATTGAAACCAATGATGGGATACTATTCCTCCCATTGATACCAATGATTTGGACGATATTCCTCCCACTGTTCCCAACAATGGGGCACTATTACGCCCACTGACATCAATGATTAGACGCTATTCCTCCTGCTGACACCAATGATAGGGCACTATTCCTCCGGCTGACACCAATAATTGGACACTATTCATCCCATTGATACAAATGATGGGACGCTATTTCTCCCATTGATACTAATGATGGGACGCTAATCCTCCCATTGATACCAATGACGGGCATTATTCCTCCCATTGATCCCAACAATGTGACACTATTAATCCTACTGCCACCAATAATGTGGCACTATTCCTCCCGCTAACACCAATGATGGGACACTATTCCTCCCGTTGACACCAATGATGGGGCAATATTCCTCCCGCTGACACCAATGATGGGATGCTATTCCTCCCGCTGACAACAATGATGGGGCACTATTCCTCCTACTCATACCAATGATGGGACACTATACCTCCCACTGATACCACGTTACCACTGATGAAATTTTCTTCTCCCACTTGCCACTGTCTGGCCCCTCTAAAGTTTGAAGGATGGAAAGTTTGGAGACCTCTGATTTACACTACTGTAGGAGGGTGCTACACCAGCATATGGGTGAAGGTTCATCTTACTTCCTACACATCTCCATAGTGGAATCTCAAGTATTCACCTCTAAGATGAAGTATAGTTTAGAGTGTAATACCCAACTCCAGGAAATCTAAACATTCCTTGTTGCAGTGGGAGAGTAGCATTTTACTTACCCGATCCTCCAGTCTGCAGAGGGCTCTCCCCTATGCTCTGTTCCTCATCATGTACAGGGCTATGGATTCTGCAATGGTCTTGTTGATGTTAGGACCTTACACTGCTAGAACGTGGGAGAGGAGACGCTGTGGGGACCAGCTTAGCAGCGCGGAAGAGCGGAGGATTGGCTAAGTAAATCTACTTTTTTTATGCCCCCAATACCTAAAGAGACAGATAACCTGGCATTGCAGGTACAGCCCTACTGCAAAGAGGGATTTCTAAACTTTCAAGGAGTAGGGCTTCAAAATGGAATATTATAGGCACAGAAATTAAAGCCTCTTACACACGATCGGTTTTCTCGTCAGGAAAACTACCATGAGAGTTTTTGGCCAGGAAAACCGGCCATGTGTATGCTCCATCGCAGTTTTCCCGACAGGAAAACTGCCGGAAAAAAAGAGTACCATCTCTCTTATTTCCCGCCGGGATTCCTGGCGGTTTTTAACCTGGCAGTTTTCCTATGGGAAACACTGCGATGGAGCATACACACGGCCAGGATTCCCGACCAAAGCTCTCATGGCAGTTTTTCTGTCGGGAAACCCAGTCGTGAGTAGGGGGAAAAACCTACCAAGTAGGTTCTCGGTTTTCCCCTTGGGTTTCCTGGTGGACTTTTTACCGCCGGGAATCCCTTATGTGTGTACGGGGCTTGAGAGTCTTTAGTTTGGCAAAGGCAGCCTCGGGTAACCATGAACACAACCTCCCATTCGTTGTTAGCTGGGTAATTAGTGCTATTACTCTAGAGATTTTCTTTATGAGTTTTCTGTAAAAATCCAACAATCTACTGAATTGCCCCAACTGGTCACTTCCCAACCGCTTTGATTGTACCAGGGCCATTGCCCAACCCTTCTGTAGAAACCATGGCGCCCAAGAGCTGGATCTGGCTTTGCCCAAACTCACATTTCTCTAATTTCATGTAAAGCTGATTCTTTCCAACCCATTATATCATACTTCCAACACTCCTGAAGATTATCTGAAAAGAAAAGGACATCATCCAGGGACGTGACCACAAACACTGGTAACAAATTATATTGTACCGTTTTTTCATGCATCCGTTTGGTGGATGGATGCAAACTGTTGTAAGCCCCTCATAGGTCTAAGCTGGCCACACACTGGTAGATCTTCCTTCGAATGTTCATAAGTAAAATATAATTTTAACCACTTAAGACCCGGACCATTATGCAGGTAAAAGGACCTGGCCAGTTTTTGCGATTCGGCACTGCGTCGCTTTAACTGACAATTGCGCGGTCGTGCAATGTGGCTCCCAAACAAAATTGGCGTATTTTTTTCCCCACAAATGGAGCTTTCTTTTTGTGGTATTTGATCACCTCTGCGGTTTTTATTTTTTGCGCTATAAACAAAAATAGAGCGACAATTTTGAAAAAAATCTATATTTTTTACTTTTTTCTATGATAAATACCCCCAAAAAAGATTTAAAAAACATGTTTGGGACCATTGCCTTTTTTACAGCAAAACATGCTATAAAAATGCATTGTTTACTGTGAAAATGACAATTGCAGTATAGGAGTTAACCACTAGGGGGTGCTGTAGGGGTTATGTGTGACCTCATATGTGTTTCTATCTGTAGGGGGGCGGGGCTGGATGTGTGATGTCACTGATCGCCTTTCCCTATATCAGGGAACAGACGATCAGTGACATTGCCACTGTGAAGAACTGGGAAGGTGTGTTTACACACACCTCTCCCTGTTCTTCAACTCCTGTGACCGACCGCGGGACACCGGCAGCGATCGGGTCCGCGGGTCCCGCGGCTGCGGTCACGGAGCATTGGACCGGGTCGCGGGTGCGCGACCCACGGCTGGGCACTTAAAGGGGACGTACAGGTACGTGCCTGTGCCCAGCCGTGCCATTCTGCCGACGTAAATGTGCAGGAGGCGGTCCTTAAGTTGTTAAAAGCCCATGCACACAATCTGACTTTTTTTTAAATGTCCGACGGACCTATTTGATCTGACAATCGAACCGCGTGTACGCTCCATCGGACAATTGTTTTCGCTTTTTCATCGGACAAATGTTCAGTGTGCATGCTCTCATATTTTTCGGCAACAAATGTCCAATGGAGGCTAATCCTATCGTGTGTACACAAGTCCAAAGTACAAACACGCACGCTCAGAACCAATGCTAAAGATCAGACAACAATAGCAGAAGTTGCACAAAGGGTGGCGCTAAAGAGCTGAAAAAACACGTAGTACGTCTATTACATTACTACGTTCGTGTTTGTTGGCTGAAAATGTTCTGCCGTGTATATGCATACCAAGTTCACGGCCAACGTCCCTTCGGACCAAAATCCACGGAAAAGTCCGATGGAAGTCCGATCGTGTGTATGAGGCTTAAGTTTGACAAAGCTAACAGAGACTTGACAAATGTTGTTTGAAAGCACTTTAATATTTTGATTGCTTTTAACATTCCATTTTGGAATAAATGGAATTTCCTATATGAAAACCACATACACTGTTCAAAAATCCCTTTCTGCAACCACTATTCCTGTTACCAAAATTGTATGCCAAAATGTTAACGTTTCTATTTTTCATCTTCGCTGCTGCCTCTCATATTCTCCAATGTTCCACACACTTTTAATCATGTAATTAAAATGTCATGATGCATTTAATCTACTTTAATATACACCAGAAAACCAATCATGCGCGTTTATATACAACAAAATAAATCCAAAAATCATTTTTTTGGTTCTAAAATTCCCCAGTGTTGAAAAATCTTCATATTACATGTTAAAACCACCACATGTATAATAAAGTCCCACTTAGGAAAAAGAGTTCTCTTTTTGTGCTCCAGATTTATCTGCAATTGTGATCACCTTGTATCCTTTACCTTCCACACAATGTGCTCACTTTATTTTATGACCCATAAAAAAATCTAGGTCAGAATGCACCTTCCCCTTTAAAGGGGCTTATAAATTCCTGGTCTGGATATGGGTTAAAAAGTAAGATGAGGGCATGGTGGGGGGGGTGGGGGGGGTGGGGGTCTGCATGGAGCAATGGCACTGAAGGCATCACTTTGTTGAGAAGAAGTAGCTCTGGAGGGTCATAAAGGAGAGAGAAAGGCACCTAAGATAGTAAAAAGTCATAGGCATATAGTGATTTGTCTCATGCGGATCGCTGTAATCCTCGTCTGTCTGGGGGAGAGTGAGAGCTGTCCTGCAGCTGTCAGAGTACCTGATGACGTGGATTGGTGAGGAGGTGGAGATGCGATGATAAGGCAGAGGTGAAGGTGGTGGGCGGTGTATGGCTCAGGAACAGGCTGGTGTGGGGCTGAGGAACGTGCTGGGGGTGGGGCTCAGGAACAGGCTGGTGTGGGGTTCAGGAGCAGGCTGATGTGGGGCTCAGGCTCAGGAACAGGCTGGTGTGGGGCTGAGGAACGTGTTGGGGTGGGGCTCAGGAACAGGCTGGTGTGGGGCTCGGGAGCAGGCTGATGTGGGGCTCAGGCACAGGCTGGTGTGGGGCTCAAGAGTAGGCTGTTATGGGGTTCAGGAACAAGTTTATGTGGGGCTCGGGAACAGGCTGGTGTGGGGCTCGGGAACAGGCTGGGGTGGGGCTCGGGAGCAGGCTGGGGTGGGGCTCGGGAGCAGGCTGGGGTGGGGCTCGGGAGCAGGCTGGGGTGGGGCTCGGGAGCAGGCTGGTGTGGGGCTCGGGAACAGGCTGGTGTGGGGCTCGGGAACAGGCTGGTGTGGGGCTCGGGAGCAGGCTGGTGTGGGGCTCGGGAGCAGGCTGGGGTGGGGCTCGGGAGCAGGCTGGGGTGGGGCTCGGGAGCAGGCTGGGGTGGGGCTCGGGAGCAGGCCGGTGTGGGGCTCGGGAGCAGGCCGGTGTGGGGCTCGGGAGCAGGCCGGTGTGGGGCTCGGGAACAGGCTGGTGTGGGGCTCGGGAGCAGGCCGGTGTGTGGCTCGGCAGCAGGCTGGGGTGGGGCTCGGGAACAGGCTGGGGTGGGGCTCGGGAGCAGGCTGGTGTGGGGCTCAGTTGCAGGCTGGTGTGGGGCTCAGTTGCAGGCTGGTGTGGGGTTCAGGAACAGGCTGGTGTGGGGTTCAGGAACAGGCTGGTGTGGGGTTCAGGAATAGGCTGGTGTGGGGTTCAGGAACAGGCTGGTGTGGGGCTCAGGAACAGGCTGGTGTGGGGCTCAGAGATCTGCACTGGGTAGTACTTAGTTCAAACAAGACAAGAGTCCACGCCATGGTCTACCAAAGAGAGCTTTATTTTATTGCTGTTGTACAATGCACATCCTTATGTAACGTAGGAAGGATGGATAGCCTGAGACCCCAGGGTTGTCCTTGTTGTTGAGATTTTTCCTCAATTCTGGTCTGGGAGGACAATACCTTCAATGAGGACCCTGATAGAGGTGGTTGATGTGATGCACTGCAGCAAGATTTCAAACCAGCATTCGATCAGCTCTCGCAGCCAATAACTGCAAGCGCTGTTCAGTTAATTCTGAAGGGGGTCCCTGCTGTCAGAATACAAGTGAGTTAAGGGAGAGATCCCTGCATCAACATTGCTTGCGCCAGCTTGAGAGACAGCAAAGAGCCTGCAGTGGGTGTGCCTCTGGGAATTCTTTCCTGCATTACAAGTCAGGGGTCCCAAATAATCAGATTACTGATGTCAGGGTAGGTGGGCACTGTTCACTACAGCAATACATTGTCAGATAAAGAACAAAACTAGAACATAATAAAAAATTAGGCATCGAAGTAGTACTTCTACTAATGACTTTGATCCAAGATATAGACTAAGCCAAAACACCTAAAACTAAAATATTCCCTTTTAGGTTGACTGACCCTTCCAAACTGCCTAATCTGCAGGGGTGGAACTACTGCCATACCGACCCACGCGGGTGCTATGGGGCCCGCAGCTGAGCGGGGCCCGGTGAGGATGAGTGGTGGTGCATCCTCACTGTGCTCCCTCTATCCTGCACCGCTCTAATCACCATAGATGCATTGCATGAATCGATCTATGGTCGTTGTGTGTTAGCAAAGGGAAGGAATTCACTTTTCCAATCAATGAATTCCCCTCTCAGCCAATCAGGTTGCCGGGTCTGTTACTGGTCACCTGATTGGCTGAAACGTCAGGCGCTGTGATTGGACACCTGAAAGAGGACAGAAGATGAAATGGAGGACGTGCAGGAGACCGCCGTTGACCCGCTGCGAAACAGGTAAGTACCGGGCAGCATCTGATGGGGCACAGTATCAGCAATTGATGGGCACACTGGCAGCATCTGATGGGGCACAGTAGCGGCAAATGATGGGCACACTGGCAGCATCAGATGGGGCACAGTAGCGGCAAATGATGGGCACACTGGCAGGGGGGGGCATTTTCAGAGGGGGCCCATACAACATTTTGCTATGGGGCCCTGTGATTTCTAGTTACGCTCCTGCTAATCTGTATTGCATTATCGTTCTATAGACTAAATAAGATCAGTCCAAGAATTGGTAGACCCAGCACCATAAGATTTTCAGGTGTTGTGCGTTCTCTGGTGGATCATTAGCGTCACTTTCTGCGCAAAACATTTTCCGCAATCTGAACAGGAAAACGGTTTCTCGCCGGTGTGAATTCTCATGTGTTTATCGCGGTTTCCTTTACTCGGGAAGGATTTGCCGCACTCGGAACAAGAAAAAGGCTTCTCGCCGGTGTGGACCTTCTGGTGGGTTTTGAGTTGAGATTTGTGAGTAAAAGACTTCCCGCACTCAGAACATGAAAATGGCTTTTCCCCGGTGTGGATCCTCTGGTGTGGAATGAGGTCTCGTCTATTTTTGAAGGACTTGCAGCACTCAGAACACGAGTATGGCTTTTCTTCCGAGTGGGTTCGCTGGTGGACAGCCAGGTCATATTTTTTAAGAACATTTTTTGGCATTCCATGCAATGAAAGACCTCCTTACCAGCGTGGTTCCTCTGATGTACGAGGAGGTCATATTTCTTTTCAAATGACTCGCCACACTCTAAACAGGACAGAGAATCGTTATTTTCATGAAGTTTCAAGTGTCGATCAAGACAAAACTTAACTTTGAAGCGTTTGCCACAGTCCGGACAAGGAAATGGGCGCTCGTTGGTGTGGGTTCGCTGGTGATTAATGAGAGCGTGGTTCCCGTTGAAACCTTTCCCGCACTCCGAACAAGAAAATGAGCACTTCATTGTATGAGTCTTCTGATGTGTATTTTGAGTAACAATGCTTATATCTGGAGAATTTTGTGCCATGTCATTATCTTCAGGAAATAAAGTAAGTCCTTTTGAGGTATTCCATCCATTGCTTCCACCTGTTGGAAAATAATATACAGTGCAGCCAAACCACCAATGGTATACTCAGTCAAGAGGTAAATACACAGATTATATTGTTATCAAAAGATAGGGAGATTGACCTCTTTTGGTTTTATTTGTTGGGAACATGACATTATATTGAGGAATGGAGATGGACCTTTCATATGGTGTACAGTATCTCCTCCTCATTTGTTGGGAACATGACTTTATATTGAGGAATGGAGATGGGCCTTTCATATGGCATTCTCCATGCCTGTCTGTCCACCTGCAAGGTGATTCATGTGGCCAGTCTCTGGGTGGAGACCAAACCTGATTTAAGCCAGCCAAGCCTGCAATCTCAGTACCTCCACCTCATTTGTTGGGAACACAACGTTATGTTGAGGAATGGAGATGGACCTTTCATATGGTGTACAGTTTCTCCTCCTCATTTGTTGGGAACATGACGTTATATTGAGGAATGGAGATGGACCTTTCATATGATGTACAGTATCTCCTCCTCATTTGTTGGGAACATGACCTTATATTGAGGAATGGAGATGGACCTTTCATATGGTGTGCAGTATCTCCTCCTCATTTGTTGGGAACATGACTTTATATTGAGGAATGGAGATGGACCTTTGATATGGCATTCTCCATGTCTGTCGGTCCACCTGCAAGGTGATTAATGTGGCCAGTCTCTGAGTGGAGACCAAACCTGATTTAAGCCAGCCAAGCCTGCAATTTCAGTACCTCCTCCTCATTTTTTGGGAACATGACATTATATTGAGGAATGGAGATAGACCTTTCATATGGTGTACAGTATCTCCTCCTCATTTGTTGGTAACAAGACATTATATTGAGGAATGGTGATGGGCTTTTATTTTGGTGTACAGTATCTCCACCTCATTTCTTAATAGCAAGACATTAATATTGAGGAATGGAGATGGGCCTTTCATATGATGTACAGTATATCCACTTGTTGGTAACAAGACTTTATTATTGAGGAATGTATACAGATCTTTTATATAGTGTACACCTCCTCAGCATTTTTTGGAAACATGTGTGATAAATACAAAGATTATATTCTTCCAGGGAGGCCTGGAGATTTGTATGAAGATATGGTGTACAATACCTCCACCTTATTTGTTGGGCACATTAGCTAGTGGTACTGTATGTATTCATTGATTATGTTGGAGATTTTTCCATTTTAGCTTAAAAGTCTTTTATACATTACTGAAAAGGATAACAACTTCTGTGTGAAATGTTATAACTAACTGTCCATATTTCATCAGCCAATATGAAAGACTTTAGCAGGTCAGCTTACAATAGAAAATAAAATTGACATCCAGTCTCTACCATTTTTAAGTAAGGCCTCGTACACACCACCGGATCTATCCGCTGGAATTGATCCCCGGATCAGTTCCAGCAGATAAATCCGGTCGTCTGTACGGCCTAGCAGATATTTATCCGCGGACATTTCTCGGCCCGATCGATTTCAAGCGGATATAAATTTCTTAGCATGCTAAGAAATTTATCCGCTTGAATCGGGTCCAGCGGATTGATCCGGTGGTCTGTACAGACTCACCGGATCAATCCGTCCGCTCGCATGCGTCGTAATGATTTGATGCATGCGTGGAAGTACTTACCTTCCAGTGTCGCGCACGTCGCCGCGTCATCAATGTGGCGACACGTCACCGCGGATGAATTCCGTGCGGATTTTGATCCGATGGTGAGTACAAGCCATCGGATCCAAATCCGGAGGAGGAATCTCCGTTTCCAGCGGAGATCCCCACGTGTGTACGGGGCCTAACTGTATGGCAAGAAGGTTGGCCAATTCCTTTATTTTCCATTCCATCTGTGTATCTTATACGGAGTCAAAGTCAAATTAAAATGTGAAGTTTTGCCTTTTGTGTGTAGAATACTTACCTGTGCTTATATCTAGAGAAGATTCCTCCTTGGTAATTGTCACCATCATTTCATCTTCTTTTATATTCAGATCATCACCCATCACACACATCTCTTCTTCCTTTTTAACCACAATTTTTATACCCCTCACTTCTTCCCCCTAAAATCACAAAAATATTTTAAGACCACATAAGAGAGAAAAAAAAAAAATCTAATAATGTTGAGAATCAAGTTTAAGTTGGACATTCTCAGGTCCATCTACCTGATGATGGTGAGGGATGGTGTGACCTTCCGGTGTGGTATCCCAGGAATACAGAGGACGGGGACATCTCTCTGGTGG